>NC_133666.1:479081152-479214699 GCF_037893015.1 Macrotis lagotis | reverse complement strand
AACATATATAGACAAGACACAGGAAGGAGTTGAACAAAATGGTATAATATAGAAAAAAACTGGAGTCAATGGGTGTTAAAGGAAAGTACTGGGAAGGAGGGAAAGGAGAGGAAGAAGTGGCTAAAATTTTTCACTTAAAAAAGTGAATTAAAAACATTTGCAATGGAATGGAATGGGGGAGGGGAGGGAGAATGAGTGAGCCTTCATTCTCATCAGAAATGACTCATAGAGCAAATAACATACACATTTAATATTGTATAGAAATCTATCTTACCTTAGAGAAAAATGATCAGAAAGGGATGTGATGAGGGAGAATGGGGGAGGGGAAGGGAGAGTAGATGATAGAAAAGAGGGAAGATTGGTGGAGAGGGTACTCAGATACAACACACTTCTGAGCAGGGATAGGGTGAAAGGAAAGAGAGAATAGAATAAATGAGAGTATGGAGGAAGAGAATGGAGGAAAATACAGTTAGTGATAGCAATTGTGGGAAGAATATTGAAGCAATTTATTGTCTGGATTTATGATAAAGAATGCAACTCATCCAAGAGACAGAGCCATTGGAATCTGAAAACAGACTGAAGGACACTTTTTTCCCCCTCTCCCTATTCTTGTGGTTTCTCTATGTTTTGGGGGGGAGAGGCTTTATGTCTACTCTCACAACAATATTATTATAATAATACGAGAGGAATAAACCAAATTAAAAAAAAGTTTTGCATAAATAAAACAAATGCAACCAAACTTTGAAGGAAGACAGAAAGCTGGGAAACAATTTTTACATCTAATAGTTCTGATTAACGGCACATTTTTTAAAATATGTAGAAAACTAAGGCAAATTTATTAAGAATAAAAACTTTTCTCAATTGATAAATGGTTAAAGGATATGAACAGTATTCAGATGAAAAATTAGAGCTATCTATAGTCATGAAAAAGTTCTACACCATTAATGAATAGAATAATTCAAATTAATTCTGAGGAAGCACCTCATGGCTATCCTATTGGCTTAAATGACAAAAACATGCAAAATTTTGAAGAGGATATATAAAAAGTTGGGCATTAATGCACTGTTGGAGTGGTAAACTGATCCAAGAATTCTGATGAACAATTTAGAGCTATGGTCAAACTGCAAAATAAAATGTATATAACTTTTGATCCAGCAATTTCACTATATTCTCTCTATCAAGAAGATCATAAAAAAGAGGGAAAAGATCCAACCCACAAGTAAAAAAAATATTTATAGTAGCTCTCATTATAATTATAAAGATTTGGAAATTGAGGTGATGCCAATCAATGGGGAATGACTGAACCAAATATGATAATATGAATGTGTTGGAGTACTATGTGATGAACATTAGGATTTCAGATAATCTTGCAAAGAAAAAAAATAAACAAAACATAAAAAGACCATAGTAAACTATTTTCACTTTTTCTGTTTTGTTTTTTCTTTCTTTCTCAAGGGTTCCTCCTTTCCCCACTTGATTCTGATTCTGCTTTCACAATTAGACTAATTTAGAAATAGGTTTAATATGATTTGGCATGTATAACATACTTTACTTGCTGTCATGGCGAGAGATGAGGCAAGGGAGGAGAGCTGAAAAATTGTAGAATTAAAAATCTTATAAAAATGAATATTGAAAACTTTATTTATACGAAATTTGAAACAAAAATCCTTCTTTTCAAAAAAAAAAGAGCACATACTTCTGGCCAAGATGGAGGAGAGAAGGCAAACAGTGTGCTCTCTTTCCCCTCAGAAATAACATGAGAGAAACATCTTAAAAGAAATTCGATCCAACCCAGAAAAAGAAACTAGGAGAAGAATATAAACCAAGAAGGTCATTCTCAGGAGACTGGGTGAACTGGTAGATGAGAGCACAGGTTTAGTGCTGGGATGGCATCTAGGTGAAGCCAGAGGGCCAGCCTCAGCCATGGAGACTTCGGTTAGTGTCAGATGCAAGATCCAACTTTGGCTGCAGAGATTTTTGGCAAGGGGTGGGGATGAGGAACAACAGGGGGTGAGTTCCAGCACAGAGTCTCACAGCATGCTTGGAGAACAACCAGCTGGTCTCGGGACCTGAGCTCCATGCTTTCAGCTGAGCCCTTTGCCCAGAACAAACAAAACCACCCCCCACCCCCACAGGGCAATAGAGTTCACTCAGTAGAAAGATATTAACTCCCTCACCCAAGGCACAGCCTACTGATAAAGGTCAACTCAGACCCTGCTGCTGAGAACCTCACTCCAATTAAAGCAAACATCACCCCCTCCTGGCTGGCTCCGGGAATTACTAAGCCAAGTGAACAAGATGAAACAAGATGAAAAAATGCCAGAGAAATGGTGAGTCCATGGAGAAATACTTAGAAGAGAAAGATTCTAAGCCAGAGAGATCTACCACTACTGAGGAGAATATGAATTGCTCTCCAGCCCAGAAAGACTTGCTTGAAGAAATCAGGAAGGAGTTTAAAAATAAATTGGAAAAATTGGGGAAAAGAATCTGAAGAGAAAATGAACATGTTGCAAGAGAAAATTAACAACATACAACAAGAAAACAAATCCATGGAAAATACAATTGGACAAATACAAAATGAGAATAATTCTCTCAAATCTTCAATTGGACAAATTGAAAAAGAAAATTATTCACGCAAATCCTCAATTGGGCAAATGCTAAAAAGGAAACGAATCTCTAAAAATTACATTTGGGCAAATAGAAAAGTCCTTGTAATTGAGGTGAAGAAAGGAGGAGGTAAGAACCACCTGAATCTTCATTTCATCAGACTTGGCTTAAAGTTAACTTAGACACACTTAATCAAGTTAAGAAATGTATCTTGGGGGTCAGAGCCAAGATGGTGACAAGAATGGATTGTGTCTTAGGCGCACTCTCCTAAAACTTATAAGCTAAGGACTCTGACTAAATTTTTCAAGAGACAGAACCCACAGAGAGACCCAGTGAGGCAGTTCTCCTATTCAAGGTAACCTGGAAAAGAGCAGAAAGGCTCTGCTTCCTGGGGTTGGAGGGGCAGCCTGCCAGAGGGGTGGCCCAGCAAAGTAAAAGAACTTCAGCCTCCTGGAGCCAGCCCCAGGGTGCTGGGAGCCGGGGCTCACAGCAGTGGGGGAAATTTTCTGATCTATACCCTGGGGAGCACCAGGCACAAATTGGGGAAAGGGGGGTAACCTCTGCCAGAATGAACAAGTGAAGCCCAGCCCTCAGGGCACACAGCGAACAGTGACCAGCAGGGTAGCCAAGGCAGACCAGGAAAAAGAAGCAGAGGGAGCTGGGAAGCAGGAGCCCTCAGGGCATGAGCCTATTGAACCAAGGGAGGGGAGTGAAGAGAGAGAGACTGTAGAGCTCTGTCCTCTGTCCCTGGAACAGGTCACTGAGGTTCTGACCACATTCAGATCCTGATCACAGTCTAAGCCCCCGCTATAGAACAGCAAGTCCCCCCCCACCTCAGCCCCATGGCAGAGGGGGGTGCATAGGGTCATTCACAGACCAGAAGAGAGGACAGAGCCTCACACACTGAGACCCTTGTGGGAGTGTCCCAAAAACTGAGGAAACACCCCAAATCCTGGCTCAGGCTGGGAAACTGAGCAAACAGAGAAATAAGAGGTACACCACTGAGAAATATTTTGCATATGAGCCCAAGATGGATCAAAATACTCAGTCTGAAGATGAGGAAGCATAAGCTCCTGCATCTAAAGACTCCAAGAAAAACAGAAATTGGGCTCAGGCTATGACAGAGCTCAAAAAAGACTGAATATCAAATGAGGGAGTTGGAAGAAAAACTGGGAAAAGAAAGGAGAGAGATGCCGGAAAAACATGAAAATGAAGTCAGCAGCCTAGTCAATGAAATACAAAAACATGCTGAAGAAAATAGCATGCTAAAAACCAGCTTAGATCAAATGGATAAAACAATTCAAAAAGTTATTGAGGAGAAGAATGCTTTAAAAAGCAAAATTTGCCAGATGGAAAAAGAGATAAGAAAACTCTCTGAGGAGAGCAAATCCTTCAGAAAAAGAATAGAACTCAGGGAGATTGATGAATTTATGAGAAACCAGGACTCAATACTTCAAAACAAAAAAAAATGAAAAAAATATGGAAGTAACTTTTGTGATGGACTTATTATAAAGAATCTGATCCACCCACAACAGAGTTGTTGGTATTCAAACAAAGACTCAAGAACATTTATTATTATTATTATTATTTGGGGGGGGTGCAGGGCAAACGGGGCTGCATAGCAGGGTGATCATTGGGTGTCTGATGCCGGATTTGGACCCAGGTGCTCCTGGTTCAAGGGCCAGTGCTCTGTCCACCACCAAGACACCCCTACTATTATTACTATTTTATTTCATTTGGGGTCTTTTTTCTTTTTTTCATTTTTTTGCAGGGCACTGGGGTTCGGGTGGCTTGCATGTCACATGGCTGGGCAATTGTTGGGTGTACGGGGCCATATGTGGGCTTGGGTGCTTAGTCCATTTCACCACCTGGCTATACCTACAATTATTACTATTATTTTTTTTAATTTCAGTTTTTTCCTCTCCCCTTTAATTTATTGCTCAAGTGAGTCTATATTTATGGGGGGAGGGGGCATTTTGTTTACACTTAAACAAGAATATTTTATAAATGTATAAAAAATTATTTGTACAGAATGAGAATAAATATTAAACAAAAAAATCATTAAATGCAAGCATTAAAAGGGGAAAAGGGAAGGGGATAGGGAAGGGGAGAAAAAGGGGAACTAACAGAAGGAAAGGAAGAAAGGGTAAAGGGAAAGGGTAAGAAAAGGAGAGGGGGTTTGATATAAGAGGGTAAACACATTGAAGGTGGTGGTATTCAGAAACAAACACTGGAAAATGTGGATAAAGGGGAAAAATACAAACAGAAGTAAGATAGTATGGAGGGCAATAAAGAGTTAGTAAATATAACTTTGAAAGTGAATGGAATGGGGGCAGCTAGGTGGCGCAGTGGATAAAGCACTGGCCCTGGAGTCAGGAGTACCTGGGTTCAAATCAGGTCTTAGACACTTAATAATTACCTAGCTGTGTGGCCTGGAGCAAGCTACTTAGCCCCATTTTCCTTGAAAAAAAACTGAATGGAATGACCTCTCCCTTAAAACATAAGGAGATAGCAGAGTATATTAAAAACCAAAATTCTACAACATGCTGCTTACAAGAAACTCATTTGAAACAAAGTGATACATGTACAGTAAAGGTAAAGGTTGGAGTAAAATATATCTTGCTTCAGCTGAAGTGAAAAAAGCAGGGGTAGAAATTCTTATCTCAGACAAAGAAGTTGCAAAAAAGAGATAAGGAAAGAAACTATATGCTCCTAAAAGGTACCATAGACAATAAAGTAATTTCAATACTAAATACTTATGCACCCACTGGGACAGCATCCAAATTTGTAAAGAACTTGAAGGAGTTACAGAAAGACATAAGCAGCAAATTTCTACTTGTGGGAGACCTCAACCTCCCACTCTAAAATTTAGATAAATAAAATCATAAAATAAACAAGAAGGAAGTTAAGGAGGTAAATAGATTATTAGAAAACATAGATATGATAGTCCTATGGAGGAAACTGAATGGGGATAGAAAGGAATATACTTTTTTTTAGATCCTTGTACGTGGTCAAAATTTGTGTAAGAGACATGTACTACAGAAAAAAAAAGTTGCAGAAAGGCAGAAAGAGTGAACATCTTTCTCAGAACATAATGCAACAAAAATCATAGGCAATACTGGGCCAGGGAGATTTAGACCCAGAACTAATTGGAAACTAAATAACCTCATTTTAATGAATGAGATGATCAAGCAACAAATTATAGAAAGTATTAATCATTTCCTCCTAGATAATGACAATAATGATATAACATACCAAAACCTATAGGATACCGTCAAGTCAGCTGTCAGGGGATATATTCTATCTTTAAATGCTTACATAAATAAATTAGAGAAAGAAGAAATCAATGAATTGAATATGCAACTAAAAAATTGAGAAAGAACAAATTAAAACTCCCACAATTAAATATCATATTAGAAATTATAAAAATTAAAGGAGAAATTAATAAAATAGCAAGCAAGAAAACATTGAACTAATAAATAAAACCAAGAGCGAATTTTATGAAAAAAAAAATAACATTGATAAACCTCTGGTCAATTTGTTTAAAAAAAAGAAAGAAGAAAACCAAATTGCTAGTATCATAAATTAAAAAGGTGAACTCACCACCAATGATTCAGAAATTAAAGTAATAATTGCCCAAGTGTATGCCAAGGAATTTGACAATCTAAGTGAAATTAATGAATAGTTACAAAAATATAAATTGCCCAGATTACATGAAGAGGAAATTAAAATCCTAAATAACCCAATCTCAGAAAAAGGAATTCAACAAGCCATTATTGGAGTCCCTAAGAAAAAATCTCCAGGGTCAGATGGATTCAAAAGTGAATTCTATCAAACATTTAAGGAACAATTGGTTTCAATTGCATAAAAACTCTTTGGAAAAATAGGTTAAGATGGAACTCTGCCTAACTCTTTCTATGACACCAATATGGTGCTGATACCTAAACCAGGAAGAGTTAAAACAGAGAAAAAAAAATTGTAGTCCTAACTCCCTAATGAATATGGATACAAAAATGTTAAAAAAAAATCTTAGCAAAATGATTACAGCATGTTATCACTAGGATAATACATCATGATCAAGTAGGAATTATCCCAGGAATGTAGGGTTGGTTCAGTATTAGGAAAACTGTTAGTATAATTGATTATATCAATGCCCTATGAGACATCAAATGATCATATCAATAGATGCTGGAAAAAACTTTTGACAAAATGCAGCATTCATTCCTAATAAATACACTAGAAAGTGTAGGACTAAATGGTTTGTTCCTTAGAATAATAAGCAGTATATATTTGAAACCATCAACAACATTATATGCAATGGGGATAGGCTTGAGGCATTCCCAATAAATTAAGTGGTGAAACAAGGAAGCCCATTATCACCACCACTATTCATTATCATATTAGAAATGTTAACATGAGCAATAAGAGAAGAGAAAGAAATTGAAGGAATTAGAAGAGGGAAGGAGGAAACAAAACTCTCACTCTTTGCAGATGACATCATGGTTTTACCTAGAGAATCCCAAAAAATCATCTAAAAACTCCAAGAAATAATTTACAACTTTAGCAAAGTAGCAGAATATAAAATAAACCCTCAGAAATCCTCAATGTTTCTACATGTGACTAGCAAGATACAGCAGAAAGAGTTAGAAAGAGAAACCCCATTTAAAGGATCCTCAGACAAAATAAACTACCTAGGAGTCTACTCGCCAAGGCAGATTCAAAAACTCTTATAAAACAATTACAAAACTCTTCACATGCAAATAAAATCAGATTTAAATACCTGGGCAAACATTGACTGTTCATAGATAGGTCAAGGGGCAGCTAGGTGGCGAAGTAGACAAAGCACTGGCCTTGGAGTCAGGAGTACCTGGGTTCAAATCCAGCCTCAGACACTTAACAATTCCTTAGCTGTGTGGCCTTGGGCAAGCTACTTAACCCCATTTGCCTTGCAAAAACCTAAAAAAAAAGTCATAGATAGGTCAAGCTAAAATAATAAAAATGACAAATCTGCTAAAACTAAATTTTTTGTTTAGTGTCCTAACAATCAAAATTTCAAAAAAACTGCTTTAATGAGTTAGGAAAAGTTGTAAGTAAATTTATGTGGAGAAATAAAAAGTCAAGAATTTCATTATTCAATTAAAAAAAGTGCAAAAGAATGTGGCTTAGCTTTACCAGATCTAAAAATAATTTATAAAGCACCAGTCATCAAAACTGTTTGGTATTGGCTAAGAAATAGAGTCGTGGATCAGTGGAATAGACTAGGTGCAATAGCAGGAAATGATTATAGTAATCTATTGTTTGATAAACCCAAGGAGTCCAGCTATTGGGATAAAAACTCTCTCTTCCATAAAAACTGTTGGGAAAATTAGAAGTATTATAAAAGAAACTTAGATTAGGCCAACCCCTCACACCCTATACTTTGAAAAGATCAAAATGGATCAAGGATTTAGACAAAAATACAATATTATAAGCAAACTAGAAGATCAAGGATTAGTTTACCTGTCAGATCTATGGAAAGGGAAATAGTTTATCACCAAGGAAGAGATAGAGAACACCATTCAAAACAAACTAGATAATTTTGATTACATTAAATTGAAAAGCTTTTGCACAAACAATACCACTGTAACCAAGATCAAAAGAAATTTAGTAAATTGGAAAATATTTTTGCAACTAGTATTTCTGACAATGGACTGATTTCTAAAATATACAGAGAATTGAGCCAAATTTTCAAAAAAACAAGCCATTCCCCAATTTACAAATGGTCAGAGGCAAATTTCAGCTGAGGAAATCAAAGCAATCCATAGTCATATAAAAAATTTCTCCACATCAATACTTATCAGAGAAATGCAAATTAGAGCATCTCTGAGATACCACCTCACACCTTTTAGACTGGCCAATATTCCCAGAGTGCACAATAATCAATATTGGAAGGGGTGCAGGAAATCTGGGACAGTAATACAGTGTTGGTGGAGCTGTGAACCTTTCTGGAGAGGAATTTGAAATTATCCCCAAAGGGCAACAAAATGTGCATACCCTTTGACCCAACAGTACCTCTACTGGGTCTATACCCACAAGAGATTATGGAAAAGGGTTAAAACATCACTTGTACAAAAAATATTTATAACAACTCTGTTTGTGGTAACAAAAAATTGGAAATTAAGTGAATGTCCTTCAATTGGGGAATGGCTTAACAAACTGTGACATATGTATCATGGAACACTGTTGTTCTATTAGAAACCAGGAGGAATGGGAATTCAGGGAAGCCTCAAAGGATTTATATGAACTGATGCTGAGTGAGATGAGAAGAACCAGAAAAACATTGTATATCCTAACAGCAAGATGGTGGTGATGATCATCCTTGATGGACTTGCTCATCCCTGCAAGGCAACAACTAGGTATAATTTTGGGCCATCTGTATCGAGAGAAAGAATTATGGACTGTGAAAAAAGACCAAAGACTATTACCATCAAATTGAAAAAAAAGTTATATTATTAAGTAATTTTACTATCTCAGACTTTATTTTTCTTCCTTAAGTATGTGATTTCTTTGTCATCACATTCAACCAAGAACAATATATAGCATGCAACCAGTGTAAAGACTAAGAGAATGCCTTCTGTGGGGAGTGGGGGGAGGGAAGCAAGAATGGGGACAAAATTGTAAAGCTCAAAATAAGTAAAATCTTTCTTTAAAAAAAGAGAACAATAAACAAATAATTCTAGGAATCTCTTTAGTATATTTTTACTCTACATCTGATTTTTTTGTCATTCATTTAAAAGAAATATGTTTTCTTATATTTTCTCCTTTAGTTGAGAATTCTGGAATTTGGCTATATAGATTTTGGAATTTTTGTCCTGTAATCTTTTTCTGAAGGTGTTTTGTGGTTTTTCCAGGCTCTTCTTTTGATCAAGGTTTTTGGGGAAGATCAATAATACATAAATTATCTCTCCTGTATCTATTTTCCAGGTTGTTTGCTTTTCCTAAAGGATAATTTTAATTGTCTTTTACTTTTAAGCCTTTTTTTTATTTTGTTCAATGAATCTTGCTGTCTAATAGATTCATTAGTTTCCATTTGTCCAACTCTAATTTTTAGGGTTTCATCTTCTTCACTTAGCTTTTTTATTTCCTTTGTCCAGTTGGTTAACTTTACTTTTAAATGAGCTTTTTTCCCTTTATGTTGATTTTCCTTCCTTTTATAGTTAGTCAATTTTATTTTTTGAAGAAATGCATTCTTATTCCACATGGTAATTTTTACATTGAAATGTGTTGATTCCTTCAATCCATTTTTCATAATTTTCCTGCTTGACTCTCATTTCTTTTTTTTTTGTCATTTTTTCTTCTTATCTCCTTTGGTTTTAAAGATCTTTTTAAGCTCTTCCATGAGGTTTTGGATTTGAAGTCAATCCATAAACTCCTTTGAGATTTCACATGCAAGTAGTTTGTCATTGCTTTCTTCTTCTGAGTTGGCTTTATAATCTATATTTGAATAGTTGCTTCCAATAGTTAGTGTCCTTTCTTTTGTTTTATTTTGTTTTGATTTGTTTTTGATAGTTAAGCTCTGATCCTGAGGTGCAGGGAGTATAGTGCAATGCTTTTGATTTTAGACCTTGGATCTTTATCCTGACATATTGCTTGACAGGGTATTACCTATGCATTTCAGGTGTTGCCAAAGCAGTTTGTTACCTCCTTAATACTGAGGCTTTGCCTATGGAGTAGGTTGTTCCCAACTCAGTCTTGTCTGTTGCCTCAGCATTCCCAGGGTTCAGAATTTGTCAAAAGTTACAGCCAACACTATAGTTCATAAAACCCAATATTATCTTTAAAAAAATTAATTCAATGTTTTCATGTTACAGCTGAAGAAACTATAGCCCAAAAAGAAAAAAATAATCTGTACAAGATAAAAAGAGAGTAAATAGCAGAATTAGGTAAGAACTTATCCAGATCTTCTGAGAGAAAAATTCATTGTTTCTTTCATTGCACTGTATTGCTTATTTTTAATTTTTTGAATCATCAAGAATATTAATAGCAGAAATAAATTGATTTCAAAGATAGACTTGTGATGCAGTACTTGCCATTATAAATATTTCCAAGAAAATGTCAGTTTTTCCTTAAATAAAATAAAAGGAACTACACTGAATATTTAAAATTTTCATGGTTCATTTTTAAAATATTATATTCAGCTATTACAGGTAATATTTAAAAATACTTGAGTATATCATATAAACCTATTTACAAAACTAGAATGTACTTGTAACTTTCAGTTCTCATTTTGATGTTGTCAAACTTTCAAACTTAAATAAATAAGAATATATGCGCATGTATGTGTGATTGGCACCTCCTGTGAACTTTCCAATAATAAGTATTATTTTTTTTCACACCTGATAATGGTTTTCCATTCCCCTAACAATAAAACACTTTATTTTTCTTATAAAATGTGAAATTGATGATATGTTATACATTTGTGAAATGAATTGACTGTGAAGTCAAAAAGAGGTCTCTAGAGGATTGGACACATTCTCTGCATATGTTTGATGAAAAGATGTGGACAAGACCTGCACAGAATGAAAAAGTGACACATTATTTTTAGAAGTACTGCAAAAACATTAATATAGCTTATAAAGCACATCTGTATAAATGTACTATATAGCTTTGTAATTATAAATGTAATTGCACTGATGTTACCAATACCCATCAAAATACTTTTTAATGAAGATATTCCAGTTTTGTTTTGTTTTAGAGGAGTGGGGGTAAAAGGATAACCAAAAGGAAAGTATTCTCTAGCTTTGTCATTGCAGTGTGAAGGTTTTTTAAAGATTCATGTAGGGAAAATAATACATGTTTATGTATTTACTTTCATACTACATATAGTAAGAAATTTCATTCAATTTAGTTTTATACAATTTAATAAAGATTTATTAAGTCTTTATTATATGCTAAGTCATAGGTACTTGCATTCCAGGTACATAAGTACAGGAAACACAAAGACAAAAATTTAACAGTTGTCCTTAAAAGGTCATTATCCTTGGAAAGCTTCAAAATCTATTAAAATTTTCAAAAAATAAGAGAAATAAAACAAAACACTCAACTAACACTGTAACTCAGAGTCAGAAATTATCATTATCTTTTAAAAATAATTCAATTAATATTATACTACAAAGGAGAAAACTAATGCTATGGCTATAAATCATATTTATTTGAGTATTTTAATTGGCTAACAATTGAGAGAACTACAGAACACACTTTTTTGATAAGTCATGATCCTTTCTGACAAGTAGGGGAAAAAATGGATACACTAGCAGCAGGTGACAGTACTTATCATATGCATTAACATTTTATTCTGGCCTTTAATGCTCTCCGTACTTTGTGTATATTGAATTATCATGACAATTTTCTATGATTATTTTCATTTATAAGTGATCTTTCATAAATTAGAGCTCAAAAGAGATTAGACTTCTTTTTTAATGATATTTCATGAAAGCATTCTGTGTATTTCCTTTACTGAGATTTGGTAGGAAGGAGGTCAATGTTGAAACGTGGTTATCATAGCTGTCATTACCAATTACTAAAGAAATAATGAGATTTAATCTGAAAGGAGACTCTTATAGATAGACTGGATAATATTTTAATTCAACATTATTAACATTTCTCTTATGATGATATAGAGTTATATACTCATCCTTTATGCCTAACTAACTTTGTAATTCTTATGGTATGCATATGAAATTCCTTTTCCAAAGTCACTTTTAAAAATTACTTAGCAATGTATAGTACATGCTTCACTGTGTTTTATCTAAATGACATCTCCTCTGAGTCTTGTCAATGGACTGGGGAAAAATGGATGGATAATTGAAATATAGGTCATGTTGAAATATAGACATATTTCTGACTCCCATATTCAATTCTAACTGCAAATTAAATTGAATTCATTTCATGTTTTCAATATTTTTCTAAGATACTTATAAAAGTTTAAAAAAATGATTTTCATTTATCTTTTCCATATTTATTCCTTGATTGAGAACTGATTTCACAAGGGAAAAGAGATAAGGGAACAATGTAATAATAATTTACAAACTAAAAAACATAAGTAAAACATCTAATAGGTATAGTCTAATTACACTGTATAAAATATAAATGTACAAATTTTTATTTTCATTGAAATGATTATCATTGTCACTGTCAACCACTGCACAAGTGAACATTGACTTAGACAGTAAGGTCCAAATGTTAAAAAAAAATAGATACAGATTCCAGGACTGGGTTCAACTTTCTTCAAATATGAAGCTCAGTAATTAAATGATTTCACCTCTTGGAGTTTTGGATTCCTCATTAGTAAGATAAGGAATTAATTGGAGTCTCTAATTCACAAGGTTGTTATTAGACTTAAAACTATCCTTCAAAGTTTTAAGAATAGTCAGTTATTATTTTTATAGTTATTTGATGTGAATAACTAGAATAACGTATTAACCAAGTGAACACAGATAACAAAACTTATGCATTTTGTAGATATAAGCTTCAAAAGATACTCTGGACATAATAAAATGGTGGAAGCTGCATCATTTAAGGCAGTTCCAAGCTAAATTTCTACAAAAATAATATTATTATGCATCAAAATGCTATTTTCTACTCACATTAATGTGAACTTGACTGAATTTTCATGATTAAAATTCTTATATATCAGAGTACGATGTAATAAATGTAGGTGATAAAGGTATGCATTAGACTGAGAATGTATTCACATTAGGAACAGTTGAGCAATTGACTTAAAAGTTCAACACATTTAATATTTACCTCTGTGAAAATTGCATTCTGAATGTAGATATAACCTAAAAACCTCAATCATTTATGCATACTTAAAAAAACAAATTTTAACATTGTTGTTTTGTTTGTACTTGACCTTTCTAGCCTAGCATTATAATTTTCTGGTTATTTGAGGATTCACAGAATCAATATTCACATAGGTCTTTTAAGTTTGAACTACTCCACATCTACAAACATAGTTTCAGACTTCTGTTTTCTTTTGCCAGTTTATTGCTAATCCCATCTTCAAAGGACTCCTAAGCATTTACTTTTAAAGGAGATCTTTTATTTTATTAATTTTTTAAGGAATGTGTTATTGATACTACAAACAATTTCTGCAAAGCTGAAATCTATGTCTTGAATTCTTTGGGGAGGGTAGAATGCTTCATCCTTTAAGTTTTAATTAACAGCTTTTACACTGACTTTCAGTAACACCCTGTATTGATTGTTACAGACTTGCATTTACTTATATTACTATCAATAATATTTCTCTATATTCATAAAGATTTCATGTTATCACTGATTATTATAATATATGTTTCCTCTTGATAGTTTTTGCCAAAATTCAAGTCCATTCATGCTAGTAATATGCCAAGGATTGCATCCTTTTACAAAGATAATGGTGGATTTTATTACTTTTTTTGTGAAAGCTAGAAAAACAGTTTGCAATACCTTAAAGCTAAAAAGCCTAGATGTTACAGAACAATTACTAAATTAGTTAATCATCAAACATTTATCAAGTATCTAAAACATGCTAGTCTGGGTGATAGGAGCTAAGAATAGAAATAGAAATTGAGAGAATTTCTTGCTCTAAAGGACCATCCATTGCTATGACAAATGGTCATAGATAAAAATATAAACTTTAGATAAAATAAAATAAAAAGCATAGTCATTATGGGTTAGGATAGCAACTTGAGGAGTAATAAATATTAGAGAAAATGATATGAGCCAAGCATTAAAGAGAGCTAGCCATTAATAATCCAGGTTTTGTGGTAATGATGGGATAGAAGGAATGATTCAGTTTGATGAACTAGGTATGGCATCTAGGCTACCAGTTTGGGTAACTTAAGAAGCAATAGTATTTTCAACATAAATAAAGAAATTCAGAAGAGAGATGTTTTAGGGAAACTAACAATGAGTTTTAACTGATAACTATTGAGTTTGAGATGCCTCTAGAAAGTCTAAGTTGAGATATCTAACAGGCAGTTGGAGATGAAGACAAACATTCAGCAAAGAGATAAAGGTGAGACAGGTATATCTTGGAATTATTAACAAAGAAATTAAAGTTAAATACATGGTTGTTTATGCAAAGAAATGAAAAAGAATACTGAAAGAGATAGATTGAGGTTGATAGAGAGTGCAATATACATAATGAGAAAAGAAAACTCAGTAAAGGCCCCTGGTCTGAAGGGACCCTATGTGAAGATAGATTCAGTTTTTTTTTCCATTTATACTTTATACTTTTCCATTTATAATTAGCTAAATAGCTGGTCCAAAAATAAAATGACTTCCCATTTTCAAAGTTAAAATTAGTTTTAAAGGGAAGGCTTTCCCCTACACTCAGATATGAAAGAATAAAAGTGGTTCTTTTACATAGCTCAAATATATCTCACTTAATAAATGGTGCTGACTTTCCTCTAATTTTCTCTCACCTATTTTCTTGAGAAGAGAATCCAAATGTCTACTCTCCACACTTGGTTTTTGGTTTTTTTCAGTGCAAAAACTAAAACAAATAAAAACATGTCAGATGTTTGCAAGTATTCGCTGAGGCTAGCAGAGCAGAGATTTCCCCATCCATTGCCTGCCACAGTCAACCCTTCACCAATGAAATGATTCAACTCTACATTTAAATGTCACAATGAAACATTGTCTCTGTGCTGTCCTCAGTAACCTCTACTGCAACTGCTGTGACACACACTTGACAATTACTTCAATCACTTCAAGGAACTCTGACCTTAAGTTTTGATCCAAAAGTCAGGGATCCAATGACATCTATTATACCTACCTCATGGGATTTGTTGGGAGAATAGGACAAGACAGTATTTAAAGTTCTTTGGGGAGAAAAAAATTAAAATCCTTTATTAATAATTACATTGACATTTTAGTATCCTGAATACTAGGATGGGGTTGATTCTAGGTTTTGAAGCACAGAATATGTTAAATTTTAAACTCATGTCCAGGACAATAAATAGGTCCTCACCTCAATAACTCAGATGATGACAGATGATGTGACTAGCAAAGCTTCTATTGCTAGGAGTACATCTAGAAGAAACTAATACTAAGTTTGATCTTTTCTTTTTCTTTTTCAGTGCTGAACACTAGATGGTGCTTCTCTCAAAGAATTGCCAGGCTTTTTTAGCAGTTATTTTTTTATTTTCAGTCATCAAAAATCTATTATCTCATCCACTCTCTTCAACTTCACTTTTCCCTTTACAACTATCAAATCTCATTAGAAATTTATGTAATCTGTCACAACAATTGTCTGCATGGGAAATATTCATCTATTTTTCACATTCTGTATTCTGAATCCAGCACTTCTCTATCAGAAGGTGGGTAACAGGTTTCATCCTTCGTTCTCTGGAGTCATGGTTTATTATTACACTGAAAAGAGTTTTTAATTTTCTCATATTTCTTTGCTTTTACAATATTGCTGACATTGTATAAATTTCTCCCTTGCTTCTATTATCCTCATTCAGCTTTTGATTATCCAAGTCTTCCTAGGGTGTTTCTGAAGCCATCCCTTTCATAATTTCTAACAATAAAACAATATTTCAACACACACACACACACACACACACACACACACACACACACACATATATATATATGTATGTATATATATATATATATATATATTATTAACCATTCTCCAGTGTATGAGTTACCCCTCAGCTTCTCCTTTTTTCTACTGAATAATATAAATACATTTGCAAATTTCATAAGATTGATCTCTCCCTTATTCTATCATCCCTTTAAATGCTCCTACTTTGTCTTCCCTCTTCATCATATTTAATTTTTGAATGAAATGTGTTTCAGTATTTTTTTTTATTTTTGAATTCCCTCATTTAACCAGTTCAGATAAGAGCTAGGCAGAAGCAACTCTCACTGTCCTTCTTTGTATGCAAGTTTACTGTGAATTCTTATTTTGTGAGGAAAAATTCCCCTCATCTTCCTTTCCTTCCTCTCAGTCAGGTATATTCTACTTCAACTCTCTTTATATCCTTCTTGAAAATCATCAAAATACAATGTAACAATTCTCAGAAACTCCAAGTTTTCCTTACTTCCTAAAGGTTGAACTTCTAAGTACATATAAATATTTTGACTTTTCATTAGGAAAGTTTAGAAGTCTTTTCTTTGATTAAAGATCCATTTCTTTTTCTGTGCTACAGAAGGAAATTTACTGTTGTTTCGGGTCATTTCACTCTTCATAATTTCACAGTTTTTTTCTTCTAAAATATAACTGTTCATCACTTTTTACAGCTTAGTAGTATTACATCACAATCATATATGTCATATACCTCAACTTGTTTAGCCATCCAGAACTAATGAGAATCTTCTCAATTCCCTGTTCTTGAACACACAATAAGAGCTGGTATAAATATTTCAGATCATTCATGGTTTTTTTTTCATCTTTTACCCTGATCTTTTGGCTATAATCAGTTTGGAAAGTAAAACATTAGTAATATTGCTGGTTTGAAAGTATATAAAGCATATAATGTTCTATAACTCTTTGGGCATCGTTTGTTCTCCAAAACATGTGGATCAATTTACTGTTCCAATAATAGTGCATTAGTATTCAAATTTTTCCACATATCCTTCAACATTTTTCATTTTTCTGTTCTCTTAATTTATGCAGTCTGATCAATGTGAGGTGATATCTCAAAGATTTTTTTAATTTTCTTAAATTTATTTTTATAAAAGATATTATTTAAATTTTACAATTTGCCCCCTAATCTTGCTTCCCTACCCCCACCCCCCACTGAAAGCACTTTGTCAGTCTTTACTTTGTTTCCATGTTGTACCTTGATCCAAACTGGGTGTGATGATAGAGAAAGTATATCCTTAAAAAAGAGAAGTCTAAGAGGTAACAAGATCAGACAATAAGATATCTGGTTTTTTTCTAAATTAAAGGGAATAGTCCTTGCAATTTGTTCAAACTCCACAGCTCCTTATCTGGATACAGATGGCACTCTCTTTTGCAGACAGCCCAAAATTGTTCCCAATTGTTGCACTGATGTAATGAGCAAGTCCTTCAAGGTTGAACATCACTCCCATGTTGCTTTTAGGGTGTACAGCGTTTTTCTGGTTCTGCTCATCTCACTCAGCATCAGTCCATGCAAATCCCACCAGGCTTCCCTGAAATCCCATCCCTCCTGTTTTCTAATAGATCAATAGTGTTCCATGACATACACATACCACAGTTTGCTAAGCCATTCCCCATTTGAAGGACATTTACTTGATTTCCAATTCTTTGCCACCACAAACAGGGCTGCTATAAATATTTTTGTACAAGTAACATTTTTACCCTCTTTCCTCATCTCTTCAGGGTATAGACCCAGTAGTGGTATTGCTGGGTCAAAGGGTATGCACATTTTTGTTGCCCTTTGGGCATAGTTCCAAATAGCTCTCCAGAAGGGTTGGATGATTTCACAGCTCCACCAACAGTGTACTAGTGTCCCAGATTTCCCACACTCCTTCCAACAATGATCATTATCCTTCCTGGTCATATTGGCCAATCTGAGAGGTGTGAGGTGGTACCTCAGAGAAGCTTTAATTTACATTTCTCTAATAAATAGTAATTTAGAGCATTTTTTCATATGGCTATGAATTACTTTGATCTCCTCATCTGTAAATTGCCTTGGAATATCCTTTGAACATTTGTCAATTAGAGAAAGTTTTTTTTTTTATTTTAATAATATGACTCAGTTCTCTGTATATTTTAGAAATGAGTCCTTTGTCAGAATCATTAGTTGTAGAGATTGTTTCCCAATTGACTACATTTCTTTTGATCTTGGTTACATTGGTTTTATCTGTGCAAAAGCTTTTTAATTTAATGTAATTGAAATAATCTAATTGGTTTTTGGTAATGTTCTCCAACTTTTCCTTAGTCATAAACTGCTCCCATTTCCATAGATCTGACAGGTAGACTAGGTCTTGATCTTCTAATTTGCTTATAGTATTGTTTTTTTATGTCTATGTCCTGTAACCATTTGGAGCTTATCTTGGTAAAGGGTGTGAGGTGTTGGTCTAATCTAAGTTTCTTCCATACTAATTTCCAATTGTCCCAGCAATTTTTATCAAAGAGGGAGTTTTTATCCCAATGGACAGACTCTTTGGGTTTATCAAACAGCAAATTACTATAATCATCTCCTGCTTTTACACCTAGTCTATTCCACTGTTCCACCAATCTATTACTCTATTTCTTAGCCAATACCAAAAAGTTTTGGTGACTGATCCTTTATAATATAATTTTAGATCAAGTAGGGCTAAGCCACCTTCTTTTGCACTTTTTTCATTAAGCTCCTGGCAATTCTTGACTTTTTATTTCTCCATATGAATTTACTTACAATTTTTTCTAACTCGTTAAAGTAATTTTTTTGGAATTTTGATTGGTAGGGCACTAAACAGAGAGTTTAGTTTTGGTAGAATTGTAATTTTTATTATATTAACTCTACCCATCCATGAGCAGTTGATATTTGCCCAGTTATTAAATCTGATTTAATTTGTGTGAGAAGTATTTTGTAATTGTTTTCAAAAACATTCTGAGTCTGTCTTGGCAAATAAACTCCTAAATATTTTATATTGTCTGATGTTACTTTGAATGGGATTTCTCTTTCTAGCTCTTCCTGCTGTTTCTTGCTAGACATATATAGAAAAGTTGAGGATTTATGAGGGTTTCTTTTATAACCTGCAGCTTTGCTAAAATTGCTAATTGTTTCCAGTAGTTTTTTGGATGATTTCTTGGGATTCTATAGGTAGACCATCATGTCATCTGAAAAGAGTGAGAGTTTTGTCTCTTCCTTCCCAATTCTAATTCCTTCAATTTCTTTTTCTTCTCTAATTGCTGATGCTAACATTTCTAATGCAATATTGAATAGTAATGGTGATAATGGGCACCCTTGTTTCACCCCTGATCTTGTTTGGAATGCCTCTAGCCTCTCCCCATTGAGTATAATGCTTGTTGATGGTTTCAAATAGATACTGCTAATTATTTGAAGGAACAGTTCTTTTATTCCTACACTCTCTAGTCCTTTTAATAGGAATGTATGCTGTATTTTGTCAAAAGCTTTTTCAGCATCTATTGATATAATCATATGATTTCTGATAGGTTTGTTGTTGATATAATTGAGTATAATAACAGTTTTCCTAATATTGAACAAACCCTGCATTCCTGGGATAAAACCTACTAGATCATAATGTATTATCCTATTGATAACTTGTAACCGTTTTGCTAAGGTTTTATTTAGGATTTTTGCATCTATATTCATCAGAGAAATAGGTCTATAATTTTCTTTCTCTGTTTTAACTCTTCCTGGTTTAGGTAACAGTAGCATATTGGTTTCATAGAGAGAGTTAGGCAGAGTTCCATTATTCCCTATTTTTCCAAAGAGTTCATATAGAATTGGAATCAATTATTCCTTAAATGTTTGGTGGAATTCACTTGTGAATCCATCAGGCCCTGGAGATTTTTTTTAGGGCATTCAATAATGGCTTGTTGAATTACTTTTTCTGAGATAGGGTTGTTTAGGTATTTAATCTGTTCTTCATTTCACCTGGGCAACTTTTATTTTTCCAAATATTCATCCATTTCACTTAGATTATCAACTTTATTGGCATAGAGTTGGGCAACATAATTTTGAATTATTACTTTAATTTCCTCCTCATTGGTGGTGAGTTCACCTTTTTCATTTATGATAATAGCAATTTGGTTTTCTTCTTTCTTTTTTTTTTAATCAAATTGACCAGAGGTTTATCAATTTTATTTTTTTACAATACCAACTTTCATTTTTATTTATTAATTCAATAGGTTTTTGCTTTCAATTTTATTAATTTCTCCTTTAGTTTTTAGAATTTCTAATTTGGTATTTAATTGGGGATTTTTTATTTGTTCTTTCTCTAATGTTTTTAGTTGCATGTTTAGTTCATTGATTTCCTCTTTCTCCAATTTATCCATGTAAGCCTTTAGAGCTATAATATATCCCCTGACAGTTGCTTTGAATGAGTCCCATAGTTTTTGGTATGTTGCTTTCTTATTTTCATTATCTAGGATAGAATGGTTAGTTCTTTCTATAATTTGTTTTTTGGTCCACTCATTTTTTAAAATGAGTTCATTCAGTTTCCAATTTGTTCTGGGTCTATATCTCCTTGACCTAGTATTGCATATGACTTTTATTGCATTGTGATCTGAGAAAGATGTATTCACTATTTCTGCCTTTCTGCAGTTGATCATTAGGTTTTTATGTCAATGGGACATGGTCAATTTTTGTATAAATTCCATTTTCTTCAGAGAAAAAGGTATATTCCTTTCTATCTCCATTCAGTTTCTTCCATAAGTCTACCATATCTAATTTTTCTAACAATCTATTTAGGTTCCTTAACTTCTTTCTTGTTTATTTTGTGATTTGATTTCTCTAGATCTGATAGCAGGAGGCTGAGGTCTCCCACTAGTAGAGTTTTTCTATGTCTTCCTGTAGTTCTTTCAGCTTCTCCTCTAAGAATTTGGGTGCTGTCCCACTGGGTGCATATATATTCAATATTGAAATGACTTTATTGTCTATGGTACCTTTTAGGAGGATAAATTTTCCTTACTTATCTCTTTTAACGCTATCTATTTTTGCTACTGCTTTGTCTGAGATAAGGATTGTTACCCCCGCTTTTATTACTTCAGCTGAAGCAAAATATATTTTGCTCCAACCTTTTACCTTTAATCTATCTGTATCTCTGCTTCAAATGAGTTTCTTGTAAGCAGCATATTGTAGGATTCTGTTTTTTAATCCACTCTGGTATTTGCTTACATTTTAAGGGAGAGTTCATCCCATTCACATTCAAGGTTATGATTACTAATTCTTTATTGCCCTCCATGCTATCTTCCCTCTGTTTGTATTTCCCCCTTCCCCCCATTTATCCATATTCCCCAGTATTTTGTTTCTGAATACCACCCCCTTCAGTGTGATTGCCCTCCTATATCACACCCTCCCCTATCTTTCCCCTTTACCTTTCTACCATTTCCTGTCCCTTCATTTTGTTATTTCCCCCTTTTTCCCCCACTCACCTTCCCTTTCTCCATCCCCCCTCCACTTTTCCCCTTTTAATACTTGAAAGGTTGGATGTTTTATAAGTTAACTGAGTATGTGTAGGTTGACTTTAAGGCAAGTCAGATGAGAAGAAGATTCAGGTGTTCCTCTTCTGCTCCCTTCTTCCCCTCTATTACCATAGGGTTTTGTACCTCTTAGTGTAATGCGATTTACCCCCATTTAATCCCCTCCCTCCTCTAGTCTCTTTCCTCTCCCCCTTTTTAAGGAGGTTGTGTTTTTTAGATCATTTTATCTAAGTCATAGAAAATTCTGAGTGTCTGTCCCTTCTAGTTCAGTATATTTAATCGAAGAGTCAAAATTCCTGAGAATGATTAGAGTCTTTCTCCCAACTGAGCCTAAAGCCAGTTACATCCCATTAGATTGCAGTCTCATGGATAGGTCATGAATTTCCATCATTTCAGGCTAGGTGTATTCTTTCTGTTAGAGTTACAATTCTCAAGATTTATGACAATCTTTTTTTCCCCCCATGCTGGGATATAGCCAGTTTCAACTTACTGGATTGCATTTTTTCCCTTTTAATGCCCCCCCTTTTTTTACCTTTTCATATGTCTCTTGAACCTCCTGTTTGATGTTCAAATTTTCTGTTTAGCTCTGGTCTTTTCATCAGAATTTTTTGGAATTCTTCCATTTTGTTAAATGTCCATCTTTTTCCCTGGAAGTGAAGGCTCAGCTTTGCAGGAAAGTAGATTCTTGGCTGCATTCCAAGCTCCCTTGCTCTTTGAAATATCTCATTCCAGGCCCTTCAATCCCTTAATGTTGATGCCTCCAGGTCCTGCGTGATCCTTACTGTGGCTCGTTGATATTTAAATTTTTTTTTTTTTTTCTGGCTGCTTTCAGGATTTTTTCTTTTATCCAATAATTCTGGAGTTTGGCCACAACATATCTTGGTGTTTTCATTTTAGGATCTTTTTTTTCTAGTGGGGATCGATGTACTCTTTCAATAACTACTTTGCCCTCCGATTCCATGATATCAGGGCAGTTTTCCATCAATAGATCCTGTAATATTAAGTCCAGGCTTTTTTTCTCTTCAATGTTTTCATGAAGTCCTATTATTTTCAGGTTGCCTGCCTCGATCTATTCTTGAGGTCAGTGGTTCTGTTGATGAGGTATTTTACATTTGCTTCTATTTTTTTCTATTTTTTGATTTTGTTCAACTTACTCTTGCTGTTTCATGGAGTTAGTTTCTGTAGACGCCATTCTTTTTTTGGGGGTGGAGTTGTCTTCATTAACCTTTTTGCAACTCCTTTTCCAACTGGTCAATTCTACTTTTGAAAGAGCTTTCCATTTTACCAATTGAGGTTTTGAGAGAATTAATTTATTTTTGCATTTGCTCATTTGAGGATCTGAGAGAATTATTCTCATTTTGTATTGTTCCAATTGATAACCTGAGATATTTATTCTCCTTTTGTATTTACCCAATTGTACTTTCTAAGGTTTTGTTTTCTTGTTGCAAGGTATTGATTTTCTCTCCCACATTTTTAAGCTCCTTCCTTATTTCTTCAAGGAAGTCTGGAGAACAGATTGTATTCTCCTTAGAGGTTCCAGGTCTCACTGATTTAGGGTCTTTCCCTTCCAGGAATTTTTCTATGCATCTACCTTTCTGCTGACACTTCTTCATTTTGCTAAGACCTTGAGTTGGGGGCGGGGCTAGTTCACTGGGGCTTGGGATCATTAAAGGCTTTACTCACTGAGTGAAGTTTCTCTGGCTGGCCAGTAGCAGGTGTTGGTTGCTTTCTCTAGAATGTCTGTGACATTGACTGTGGCCTTCTCCCTTTTCTTGCAAGGAGGGGTTGTAGCTATTGAATTCTTTTGCCTTCAGTCAATGGTGGGCTTTACCCTGGCCTGAGGTCATTCCTCAGCTGGGCTGGTTCTTCTGCTCACACACCTGGGCCTGAGGCAGAAGTAGTTTATATTTGTTTGTTTGGGAGGAGGTCTGAGTTGTAATGGGACCAGAGGAGCCCAGGATGGTGTCCAAAGTCATCCTGCACCAGAACTCTCCTCTCAGCCCCATCTCCAAGCTCCAGGGCGGCAGCACCAATATCAGGGCCTCTGCTCCCCCACTGACCCAAGCCCCTGTCACCCAGCCCCACCATTGATCCAGCAGGCCTGGCTCGTGGGCCCTCAGACTCCTGGTTCCAATTCAGCTGTTAGTCTGGCTGATCCAGGGCTGATCCTCCCTCTGAGCCCAGACTCACCTGCCTGAATTTGGCCAAAGCTGTTGCCGGTGTCAAATCCTGAGGTAGATGTTCTTTCTCCTAGCTTTTCTTTCTGGGTTTTGTGGGTCGGATTTCTTTTAAGAGGTTTGTTTCATGTGATGGGGAAGAGATCAGGAGACTTTAGAAGTGTGCCTGTCTTCTCTCTGCCATCTTGGCTGGAAGTCTCTCAAAGATTTTTTTTTTTAATTTTCATTTCTCTAATCAGTAATGATTTAGTCTTTTTTCTGACGATTGCATATATAATTACTTGGCAAACTAATTTCAGGAAATATCAATTGGGGAATGACTAATATCAATTTTGCAAAGGTCATTAAATATTTTTGATATAGGACTCTATTATTCAAGAAATTGTTTATAAAATTTCTACAATATTCTGCTTTCATTCTAATCTTGTTTATATTCATTGAATTTGTACAAAATCTTTTAAATTTAATGTCATAAAATTATTTATAATATATTTTTCAATTCTCTATTGTTTATTTTTTTCCTATTGATAAATCTGATAGATAATACATTCCTTGTTCTTTTAATTTGCCTATGATATTTCCTTTTACAGCTAGGTTATTTATCCCTATTGACCTTATATTGTTAAGCCATTTAAGACAGTTGCTCATACTCTATGTCATCCAAATTGTTTTCTAATTTTCCCTGCAATTTTTGATAAATAGTGAATTCTTATCCTGAGCCCTTTAATCTTTGAAATTGTCAAACATAAACTTATTATGATCATATACTACTGTGAATTAAATGTTTCCTCTTTCCACTGATTCATCATTTTATTTCTTATTCAGTACCAAATAATTTAGATAGTTACTGGTTTATAATATCATTAAAAGTCTGATGCTACTAAACCTCCTTCAATTACATTTTTCATTGCTTTTTACACTCTTGCATTTTAGTTCTAAATAAATCTTTATCATTTTTTGTTAAGTCAATAAAAATCTTTGGGAGTAATTAATTTTAATTGAATTAAATAAGTAGATAAGTTTAGTCAGAATTGTGATATTTATTATACTGGTTCTGATTACTTACAAATAATTAATATTTCTCATAGTAATTAAATTTTGCATCATTTATATGAAAATTATATTACTATTATATTCAGGTAGTTATTGGGGCTTGTCTTGGCAAGATATATTCCAGGTATTTTATAGTGTCTAGAGTTATTTTACATCGAGTATCTCTTAATATCTTTTCTTTTTTTATTAATTTTTATTAAAGTTATTATTTGAGTTTTACAATTTACCCCCAATCTTACTTCCCTCCTCCCACCCCTGCTCCCCCACAGAAAGCAATCTGTCTTTACTTTGTTTCCATGTTGTACCTTGATCCAAATTGGGTGTGATGAGAGAGAAATCATATCCTTAGAGAAGAGACAAGGATTCTAAGAGATAACAAGGTCAGACAATAAGATATCTGTTTTTTTTCTAAATTAAAGAGAATAGTCCTTGAACTTTGTTCAAACTCCATAGCTCCTTAACTGTACACAGATGGCACTCACCTTTGCAGACAGCCCAAAATTGCTTCCCATTGTTGCACTGATGGAATGAGCAAGTCCTTCAAGGTTGATCATCATCCCCATGTTGCTATTAGGGTATACAGTGTTTTTCTGGTTCTGCTCATCTCACTCAGCATCAGTTCATGCAAATCCCTCCAGGCTTCCCTGAAATCCTGTCCCTCCTGGTTTCTAATAGAACAATTCTTACTAACTTTTCTTGAAAGATTTTGTTGCTGCTTATATAAATATGCTTTTCATTTATATGGGTTTATTTAACAGGCTACTTTGCTAAAATTTGAACATATTCTCTGTTTTTTTAGAAAATCCATTGGATTTTCCAAGTTATTATATCCTCTTCAAAAAATATAGTTTCATATTATTACATTTCTGATTCCTTCAGTTGCTTTTCCTTCACCAATTGCTATTATTTGAATTTCTAATGATAGTACTGATGTTAATAGGCAATCTAGTTTCACTCTGAATCTTACTGGGAAGGCTTCAAGCTAATTTCTAACTTAAATAATGCTTGCTGATGGTTTTATAGAGTATGTTTTTATCATTTTAGGGGAAAATTCATTGATATGCATGTTTTTAATTTTTTTCAATAAATATGAATGAATACAATCTTTTCTCATATTTTCCTAAAGTTGTTTATAAAGTCATACAATTTTTAAATTTTATTTATGATATAATTAATTATGTTAGAAGCTTTCTTTTTTTAAAATATAACTGCTTTGCTTGTATAAATTCCACTTGAATATATTAAATTTTTATGATATCATTATTATATTAAAGCATACTTGCATTTCTGTTATAAAAATATTTGATCACATTGTTTAATCTCTGATATATATTAGTCTCCTAGTCAAGTATATTATTTAAGATTTTTACATCCATATCCATTATTGTATTTGGTTTATATATTTTTTCTCTGTATTTATTCTTCCTAGTTTATATATCAAGCAACTTAGTAGTATTCTTTCTTTGTCTATTGTTCCAATTATTTTATTTGATATTGAAATTAGATGATCTTTAATTGCTTAGTAGAATTCATTTCTAAATCCATCTTAGTTTGATGTTTTTGGGTTTTTCCCCCCTTTAGGGGAAGTTCATTTATGACCTATTCTCATTATTTTTTCTAAAACAGATTTATTATAAATTCTATCCCTTCTGTTAATTTAGGCAAAGAGTATTTTTGAAAATATGCTCCCATTTCATTTAAATAATTAGATTTAATGGCATATAATTGGAAAATTAAGTTCAAATTATTTCCTTGATTTTATCATCTTTAGTGATATTTTCATCTGTTTCAATTTGACTTTTAGTGATTTCATTGTGTTTTTAAAAAACTATTTTCCAATGATTTATCTATTTTCATTCTTTTATCATAAAAACTAATTCCAAGTATTGTTTACTAATTTAATGGATAAATTTGTATTCTATTAAAGTATTAATGTTATTAATCTCACCTTTAATTTTAATAATATTCAATATGCTGTTTAATTAGAATGATTTCATATTCTTTTCAAAATTTACCTTTTGGGGCAGCTAGGAGGTGCAGTGGATAGAGCATTGGCCCTGGAGTCAGGAGTACCTGAGTTCAAAACCAGCCTCAGACACTTAAGAATTACCTAGCTCTGTGGCCTTGGGCAAGCCACTTAACCCCATTTGCCTTGCAAAAAAAAAAAATAACTTTTATTGTTCTGCCAATTAATTGGCCTTTTTTTCTTTCTCTATTTTATTGATATGAGCATTTAGCAATATAGATTTTCCTCCCTTTACTATCTTTGTCACATTTCATAGGGATTGTGATTTTGTTTTATTTTTTTTTTATTTTCTTTCTTTATTTTATTTGCTTCTGTGAATTGTTCTATAATTCACTCATGTCTATTCCATTTTAAATCCCTGTTTTCATGGAGTGTGAAAATAATGCATTTAACATTTCTGCTTCTGTGCATTGGGCTATAAAATCACTATTCCTTAATATATGTAATCACATGATTATGCCTTAATATTTAGTCCATTTTTCTAAAAGTGTGAACAACTCAGAAAAAGACATTAATTTCTATTACAATTTAATTTTCTTTAAATATCATAACTAAATTATCTAAGATTTCATTCATGTTCTTTATTTCTTTCTCATTTTTTGCTTGGCTTTATCTAGTTCTAAGAGGAGATTTAAGTACCTCCCCTTCCCCACTATTTCAACTTAGCTATCAATATCCATCTTCAACTCATTTAGCTTTTCCTTTAAAAATGGGTATGCTATAGATAAAAGTATTGATACTGTTTCATTATTCATGGTATTTTTACAATAATATTTCTTTTAATTAAATCTATTTTAGTTTGACCTTTTTTTCTAAGAGAAGGATGGCAAACTGCCTTTTTGTAAATTTTTATTTTATATTTTTTTTTATTTTTTGCACATTACTAAATTGGTCTTTTTGTAACAGTAACAGAATTCCCCCACCCCCAAAAACTTAAAAAAACATCACAAGAAATAAAGTGAAAGAAAGAGAAAGAAAAATGTGATTCACTCTGTGTTCAGAAACAATCAGTTCTGTCTCTGGGATGGATGATATTCTTTATCATAAGTCCTTCCAAGAAGTTACTTGCATATTTTTTCCACAGTAACTGTTGCTGCTTGTAAGTCCCTCCATCCATTTCTCCCCACTAATAATTGTTATATTTTCTGTTTCCTTTCACTTTGTGCATATTTAAAAGTATAATGTGGGACAGCCAAGTGGCACAGTGGACAGAGCACAGACCTTGAGGTCAAGAGGCCTCAAGCCTATACCTTCCGCCTCCCTGAAATTTAGCAACCACCCAGTTCCATGGTCCTAGACAGGCCGCCCAATCCCATCACTTTGCAAAAAGTAAAAGAGAAAATGTATTTTATCTGACTGTCCTTTCCCATGATGTACCCTCTCCTCTATGCCCCAAATCCCCCATCCCATCACTTTCTCCCCATTCCCTTTCTTTCCATATTCTTCTAGATTTTTCTGTCCTAATAAGTATACATGTTGTTTCCTTTTTGAGCTTATTCTGATGAGATTGCAGGCTCCCTCAATCTCCCTCTACTTCCCCCCTTCCATACCATTACAAAAGCTATTTCTTGAGTCTATGAAATGAAATATCTTAGTCTATTCTACCTCCCCTTTCTCCCATCTCCCTTTCTCTACATTTCCTTTACACCCATTGACTCCATTTTAAACATATATTGTACATTTATATCCAGTTCCCTCCTGAGTCTTCTCTATATAAGCTCCTTCTAAATCATCTAATAAATGAGAGGATTCATATGTTCATATGGGTATTATAAGGATCATCTTATGGAGAAATACATGCAGTTCATCAACATTAAATCCCTTGTAATGTAACCTTCCCATCCACTCTCTCTATGTTTCACCTGAATCCTGTACTTGAAGCTCAAACTTTATGTTCAACTCTAGCTGTTTCAACAGAAACATTTGAAATTCCCCTGTTTCATTGAAAGTCCACCATTTGCCCTGGAAGAGGACATTCAGTTTTGCTGGAGAGTTGATTCTCAGTGTATTCCAAGGGCTTTTACCTTCTGGAATATTCCAAGCCCTATCAACCATTATTGTGGATGCTGCTAAATCCTGTATGATCCTGAATGCAGCTCCACGATATTTAAATTGTTTTATTCTTGTTGCTTGTGGTATTTTCTCTTTGACTCAGGAGTTCTGGAACTTGGCTATACTATTCCCAGATACCATTCCCAGGGATTATTATTATTATTTTTGTTTCCTTTCAGTATGAGATTGATGGAGTCTCTCAGTTTCTATTTTGCCCTCTGCATATATGATATAAGGACAATTTTCCCATAGAAATTCTTTAAAAATTAAGTCAAGGCAGACCAAGATGACTGAGAGAAGACAGGCACTGTATTAAGTGCTCCTGGTCCCTTCTCAAAGTTAACATGAAAGAAAATGCTTAACAGAAATATGTTTGACATAAGCCAGAAAGAGAAGTTAGGTGAACACCTACAAACAAGGTCTGGCTCAGGGGAGAGTGGGTAAACTGGGAGTAGAGACCAGAGGGCTCGTGCAGGGACAGCAGGTGGGGGAAGCCAGAGGACCAGTCTTAGCTGCAAAGGCTTTAGAGAGTGGCAGGTCCAAGAACCAACTTTAGCCAAGGAATATTTGGCCTGGGGAAGAGGAGCTCTGGTGAGGCCCAGTCAACAGGAGGGTGAATTCAAACAGAGAGTATCCCAGATCATGCATGGAAAATGAACAGCTGGGACCTGAGCTCCATACTTTCAGCAGAGCCCTCTTATCAGAAGGAACTGTAAATACCACCCTCATCCCCTCAGGCTCAAGTGGGGCAACAGAATTCACTGTGCTGAACCAGAGATTAACTCCCTTCCACAGAGCGCAGCCCATTGTTCAAGGTCAACTAAGACCCTGCTGCTGAGGGACTCAAACACTCCAGAGAAAGCAACCAGCATTGCTTACTGGCCAGTCTTTGGAATAAGGAAACCAAGTAAACAAAGGAAACAAAGTTTTTCAAAAGCAAACTTCAGAAAGCCACTCCCCCCACAGGAAAAAAAAAAAGGATCCTAGGAAGATGAAGAAAGGCTAGCAGAAAGGGGCCACATGGACAAATATATAGAAGAAATATATTCTAACCCAGCAAGATCCAGCACCCCTGAGGAAAATATGAATTGGTCTCCAGTCCACTCCTGATTTTTTTGATGAAATCAAGGAGTTTAAAAATCAATTTGAAAAACTGGGAAAAAAACTCAAGAGAAAATTAACATAAGTTAAGAAACTTACCTTTCAATTATGAAAAAGGGGAAAGGGGATTGGGGAGGGGGAGGGGTGAAAAGGGGGAAGAAATAGAAGGAAAGGAAGGAAGAAGGGGGAAAGAGAAAGAAGTAGGAATTGATATAGGAGGGCAAACACCTTGAAGGTAGTGGTGTTCAGAAAGAAAATACTGGGGAATATGGATAAAGGGAAAAGGGGGTGAATAAAAGCAGAGGGAAGATAGCCTGGGTGGAATAAAGATTTACTAATTATAGCTTGGAATGTGAATGGGATGAACTTTCCCTTAAAATGTAAGCAAAGATTAGATTAAAAATAAGAATCCTACAATATGCTGCTTACAAGAAACTCATGTGAAGCAGAAAGATATATACAGAGTAAAGATAAAATGATGGAGAAAATACATTTAGCTTCAGCTGAAGTAAAAAAAAAAGAAGGGATAGCAATGCTTATCTCAGACAAAGCAACTGCAAAAATAGATAGAATTAAGAGATAAGGAACGTAACTATATCCTCCTAAAAGTAACCATAGACAATAAAGTAATTTTACTACTAAATATGTATGCACCTTATATTATAGCATCCAAATTCTGAGATTAGAAATTGAAAGAGCTACATTTTTTTTATCAAAGAGAGCATTTTTTAGGTTTTTGCTAGGCAATGGGGTTAAATGGCTTGCCCAAGGCCACACAGCTAGGTCATTATTAAGTGTCTGAGATCGGATTTGAACCCAGGTACTCCTGACTACAGAGCTGGTGCTTTATCCACTGTGCCACCTAGCTTCCCCCAAAGAGAGCATTTTTATCACAATAGCTGGACATTTAGGGTTTCTCAAACAGCAGATTACTATAATCATTTTCTTCTATTGCACCTAGTCCATTCCACTGGTCCACCACTCTATTTATTAGCCAGTATCAGACAGTTTTGAGGACTAATGCTTTATAATATAATTTTAGATTTGGTAAGGTTAAGGCACCTTCTTTTGCCCTCACTCCTTTTTCATTGAATTCCTGGAAATATCTGATTTTTTTTGTTTCTCCATATGAATTTACTTACTATATTTTTTCTAACTCATTAAAGTAACTTTTTGGAATTTTGATTGCTAGGGCACTAAACAAGTCATTTTGGTAGAATTGACCTATCCATGAGAAGTTCATGCTTTCCCAGTTATTTGAATCTGATTTTGTTTGTGTGAGAAGTGTTTTGTAATTGTTTTCAAAAATTTTTGAGTCTGCCTTGAGAGGGAAACTCTACAATATTTTATATTGTTTAAGGTTACTTTGAATAGTATGTCTCTTTCTAGCACTTTCTGCTGTATCATCCTAGTCATATATAGAAATGCTGAGGATTTATGAGGGTTTTCTTTTATATCCTGTGACTTTGCTAAAGTTGCTGATTATTTATAGAAGTTTTTAGCTGATTTTTTAAAATTCTTTATGTATGCCATCATGCCATCTGCAAAGAGTGAAAGTTTTGTCTTTTCCTTCCCAATTCTAATTCCTTTATTTCTGTTTCTCCTCTTATTGCTGAAATTAACATTTCAAATACAATATTGAATAGTAGTGGGAATAATGGGAATTGTTGTTTCATCCCTGATCTTATTGGGAATGCCTCTAGCTTATCCCAACTGCATATGATGCTTCTTGATGATTTCAGATAGATAGTGCTTATTATTCTAAGGAAAAATTAATTTATTCCTACACTCTCTAGTGTTTTTAGTAGGAATGGGTGTTGCATTTTGTCAAAAGCTTTCTCAGCATCTATTGATAAAATCACATGATTTTGATAGGTTTGTTATTGATTAATTATATTAACGTTTTTCCTAAAATTGAACCAACCCTGCATTAATGGGATCAGTCCTATTTGGTCATAATGTATTATCCTAGTGTTAATTTGTTGCAATCCTTTTGCTAAGATTTATTTAAGATTTTTGAATCTATATTCATTAGGGAGATAAGTCTATATATTCCTTGCTCTGTTTTAACTCTTCCTTGTTTAGGTATCACCACCATATTGGTGTCATAGAAAGAATTAGGCAGAGTCCTGTCTTTACCTATTTTTCCAAAGATTTTATATATAATTGGAAACAATTGTTCTTTTAAAACTTGATAGAATTCACTTGTGACTCCATCTGGCACTGGAGAATATTTTCTTGGACAGTTCAATAATCACTTGTTGAATTACTATTTCTGAACTAGTGTTAGTTAGGTATTTAATTACCTCTTCATTTTACCTGGCAACTTAAATTTTTGTAAATATTTTCCATTTTATTTGGATTATCAAAGTTATTGGCATAGATTTGGGTAAAATAACTCTGAATTATTAGTTTAATTTTCTCCTCATTGGTGGTGATTACACCTTTTTCATTTATTATAGTATTAATTTTGATTTCTTCTTACTTTTTCTTAAATCAAATTGAACAGAAGTTTCTCAATTTTATTGGCTTTTTTCATGAAACCAGTTCTTGGTTTTATTTATTAATTCAATAGTTCTCTTGCTTTTGATTTCATTAATTTCTCCTTTAATTTTTAGAATTTCTAATTTGGTATTTAATTGGAGGTTTTTAATTTGTTCTTTTTGTGATTTTTTTATTTGCTTATTTAATTCGTTGATTTCTTCTTTCTCTAATTTATTCAAGGAAGCATTTAAAGATATAGTAAATTTCTTGAACGACACCATTAGTAAATCCCATAGGTTTTGGTATGTTATTTCATTATTGTAATTATCTAGGATGAAATAATTAATTCTTTCTATAACTTGTTGCTTGATAAATAAAGCTTGTTGCTTTAAAATGAGGTAATTTATTTTCCAAATAGTTCTGGGTCTATATCTCCCTGGCCCAGGACTGCATATCAGTTTTATTGCTTTATGATCAAAGAGAGATGTATTCACTGTTTCTACCTTTCTGCAATTGATCATTAGGTTTTGTTTTGTTTTTTTTTTTAGTTTTTTGCAAGGCAAACAGAATTAAGTTGCTTGCCCAAGGCCACACAGCTAGGTAATTATTTTAGTGTCTGAGACCAGATTTGAACCCAGGTGCTCCTGACTCCAGGGCCCGTGCTTTATCCATTACGCCAACTAGCCGCCCTTTTTTTGTTTGTTTTGTTTTGTTTTTTTTAGGTAATCATTAGTTTTTATGGTCAATTTTTGTATAAGTGCATTGTCCTGCTTAAAAAATATATTCCTTTCTATCCCCATTTAAATTCCTCCATAAATATATCAGATCTAGGATTTCTATCAATCTGTTTATGTCCTTAACTTTCTTCTTGTTTATTTTGTGATTCAATTTATCTAAATCTGAGAGTGGGAGGTTGAGGTCTCCCACTAGTAGAGTTTTGCTGTCTATGTCTTCCTGTAATTCTTTCAACTTCTCCTCTAAGAATTGGGATGCTATCCCTTTGGGTGCATACAGATTTAGTATATAATTTACTTTATTGTCAATGGTACCTTTTAGGAGGATATAGTTTCCTTCCTAATGTTTTTAATGCTGCCTATTTTGGCATCTGCTTCATCTGAGATAAGGATTACTACTCCTGCTTTTTTTCACTTCAGCTGAAGCAAAACATATTTTGCTCTATCCTTTTACCTTTACTTTCTATGTATCTCTCTGCTTCAAATGACTTTCTTGTAAGCAGCATATTGTAGGATTCTGGTTTTAATACACTCTGTTTTTCACTTATGTTTTAAGGGAGAGTTCATCATTCACATTCAAAGTTATAATTACTAAATCTTTATTGCCCTCCATTCGATTTTCCATATGTTTGTATTATTGCCCTTTTTTCACTTCCATATTCCCCAGCATTTTGTTTCTGAATACTACAATCTTCAGTGTGTTTGCACTCCTCTATCAACCCCCTCCTTTTCTTTCCTCTTTCCCATTTCCCCTTCTCCCTTCCCTTCCTTCATTCGGTTCCCATTTTTCTCCCCCTCCCCCTCCCCATCCCCTTCCCCTTTCCCCTTTTAATATTTGAAATGTCAGATAATCTTCTTAACTTAACTGATTGTGTATAATTTAACTTCAAGCGAAGTCTAATGAGAGGCAGATTGAGTTGTATCTCACATCCTCCCTCATTCCCCTCTATTGGATTAGGCCTTTTGTACCTCTTAATGTTATGAGATTTATCCCATTCAATCTCCTCCTATCCTACAGTCTCCTTACTGCCCCCCTTTTTAAGGAGGTATTGTTTTTAAATCATTCTGAATCACAGAAAAGGCAGGAGTGTCCATCACTTCTGGTTAAGTATACTCTCAAGTTATTAGTCATTCTACCAGGTAGGGATATAGCTAGATTCAGCTTATTGGATAGCAGTCGCATTCATGAAACATTAGTGTCCATCACTTCTGGCTAAGTATATTCTGTCTAATAGAGTTACAATTCTCAAGAGTTATGAGAATTTTTCTCCCTAACAGGGTTATAACCAGTTTCATCTTATTGGATAGCAATTTTTTTCTTTATCATTTCATATTATTTTACCTTTTCGTGTGTCTCTTGAGCTATCTGTTTGCTGTCCAAATTTTCTATTTAGCTCTGGTCTTTTTATCAGGAAATGTTGGAAGTTTCCCATTTTGTTAAATGTCCATCTTTTACCCTGGAAGAGGAGACTTGACTTTGCCAGATAGTGAATTCATTACTGCATTCCAAGCTCCCTTGCTCTTCAGAATATCCCATTCCAATCCATTCAATCCCTTAATGTTGATGCAGCCAGGACTTGTGTAATCCTTATTGTGTCTCCTTGGTATTTAAATTGTTTCTTTCTGCTTGCAGCATTTTCTCTTTTATCTGATAGTTCTGGAATTTGATCACAAAATTCTTTGGTGTTTTCATTTTAGTATCTCTTTATGGAGGGAATCTATGTATTCTTTCAATAACGATTTTGCCCTCTGGTTCCATGATATCATGGCAATTTTCCATCATTAAATCCTGTAAAATTAAGTCTAGGTTTCTTTTTTCCTCTTATATGTTTTCAAGAACATCTACACTTCTCAGGTTGTCCCTTCTTGATTTGTTCTCAAGTTCAGTGGTTTTGCTGATGAGATCTTTTATTTCCTTCTATATTTTCAATCTTTTGATTTTGTTTTAAAGAATCTTGTTGTCTCATAAAGTCATTAGTTTCCACAGATTCCATTCTTTTTTTTAAAGAGGAATTATCTTCAATTCCCTTTTGCACCTCCTTTTCCAATTTTTCATTACCATTTTTGAAGTAATTTTACATTTGTCCAAATGTAGTTTTTGAGAGAAGTATTTTTCTTTTGCATTTGCCCAGTTGCAGATCTAATAGTAGTCTTATTTTTATTTATTCCAATTGTATTTTCCAAGGATTTGTTTTCTTGTTTCAAGGTATTATTCTTCTCTTGTGTTCTTTTTCCCAAATTTTCCAATTGATTTTCCTTCCTGATTTCAACACAATACTCATCCTCTTCTACCCTAAGACAGACCTTGTTGGTAGGTGTTCTACTAGCTTCTTTTTCTGCCTTTTGTCAATTGAATTTCTGTTAAGAGGTTTCTTCCTTATTATTATTGAGGGGGACCAGGAATACTTAGCACAGACCCTGTCTTTTCTCACCATCCTGTCCAGAAGCCCCATGTTTAACATTTTTGTCTCTCCTAATTCCTAGAAGTCAAATTATCTGTTTAGTTCTGGTATGTTCTGATGAATTTTGGGGAGTCTTTAAATACATTAAGTATCAATTTTTTCTCCCTTCATGATTAAACTAAGCTTTTTATTTGTTCTTTATTGTAAATAGATATCCTTTTCTCTTCATACCGTAATTTTTCTGTTTTTGATGATTTAGTGAAGAATATTTTAGGTCCTCCATTATTCTTTTTTTAATTTATATAAATATTTTATTTGTTTTCCAATTATATACAATGGTTTTGAATTTCAGAATTTTTTTCTCCCTCCCTCCCTCCCTCCTCTTCCCCTCCTCCCAACTGAATGAACTCTACATTTTCTTCCATGATATGCATAGATCCAAATTGAATGTGTGAGAGGAAAAAAAAACTCCAAAAGAAAGAAAACATTATAGATAACAAAATTATATAATATATATGACAATTTTTCAAATTGAAGATGAATATCTTTGGTTGTCATTTAAATGCCACCGTTCCTTCCCTAGATACAGATGCTGTTCTCCATCACAGACTCCCTTAAAATTGTTCCTTGTTATTGTGTTGATGAAATGATAAAGTACATTAAGGTTGATCATCAACCCTTGTTGATCTTAGGGTGTACAATATTCTTCTGGCTCTGCCCCTCCCACTCAACTTCAGTTCATGCAAGTCTGTGCAGACTTCTCTGAAATCACTCTTAGTTTCTAATAGAACAATCGTGATTCATAATATACTTAAACCACAGTTTGTTCAGCCATTCTCCAATTGATGTGCATCCCCTCAATTTCCAGATCTAGCCAGAGCTGCTATGAACATTTTTGTACAGGTGGGAATTTTACCTCTTTTCATGATCTCATCAGTATACAGACCCAGTAGTGGTATTGCTGGATCAAATGGTATGCAAATTTTTATTGCTCTTTGGACATAAAACCAGAATGCTTTTTGAAAATTTTCAAAGCTCCACCAAAAATTAATTAGTGTCACAAATTGCCTACATGCCTGCCAACATGGTTCATTGCCCTTTGTCTTCATATTGACTAATCTAAGGGGTGTGAGGTATTACCTCAGAGATATTTTAATTTGCATTTCTCTGATCAGAGCAAATTTTCAAATGACTATAGATAGCTTTGATTTCCTCATCTGCAAATTACCTTTGCATATCTTTTAAACATTTGTCAGTTTGGGAATGACATTTCTTTGTAAAAATTTGTCTCAAATCTCTATATATATTTTAGGAAGGAGTCTTTTGTCAGAAACAATAGTTGTAAAAACTGTTTCCCAATTTACTACATTTTTTTATCATGGTTAGAGCAGTTTTGTTGGTGTAGTTTTTTATTTAATGTAACCAAAATTATACAATTTATTTATTATATTGTTCTCTATGTCTTCTGGGGGCATAAATTGCTCCCCTTTCCATATATCAGACAGTTAAATTATAATTGCTCTCCTAATTTGCTTATATTTGTTTTTATTTCTTAATATGCACCATTTTATCTTGGTATAGAGTGAGAGGTGTTGGTTTAATCCTAGCTTCTGCCATACTATCTTCCAGTTTTACCAGCAGCTTTTATAGAAGAATGAGTTCTTATCCCAGAAGCTGGGAATTTTGACTTTATCAAACAGTAGATTACTATAATCATTTCCTGTTGTCTCTTTTTCACCTAATAAATTCTATTGATTCCCCAACTATTTCTTAACCAGTACCAGACAGTTTTGATAACTGACTCTTTATAATATAATTTTAGATCTGGTATTTCTTTTACAGTTTTTTTTTTACATTAAATCCCTTGATATTCTTGACTTTTTGTTCCTCCATGAAATTTAGTTACTATTTTCTTTCCAACCCACTAAAGTAATTTTTGGAAGCTTCTTTAGCAAGGTAAGAAATAATTAGTTTAATTTAGTTAGAATTGTCATTTTTACTATATTAACTCATTCAAACCCTGAGTAATTGATATTTGTCTACTTTTTTAGATTTGATTTTATTTTAGGGACAAAGGTTTTTATAGTTATTTTCAGAAAGGTTCTGAGTCTGCCTTAGCAACTCTACTTCCGTGTGTTTTAGTAGCCTGAAGTAATTTTAAATGGAATTTCTATATTTCTAGCTGCTTTATCTGGTTAATAATATATTGATATGCTGAGGATTTGTGTGGGTTTATTTTATATCCTGAATACTTGCTAAAGTTGATAATTGATTTCAGTAGTTTTTAGATGATTTTAGGGTGCTCTAAGTATATCATGATATCATCTGTAAAGAGTTAGAGTTTGTTTTGTTAATTCTCAATTCTAATTCCTTTAATTTCTTTTTCTTCTCTTATTGTTTTTTTTGTTTGTTTTTTCCAAGGCAATGAGGTTAAGTGGCTTGCAGAAGGACATATCACTAGGCAGTTATTAAGTATCTGAGGCCAGATTTGAATTCAGGTACTCCTGACTCAAGGGCCCATGCTCTATCCACCGCACTACCTAGATGCCCCAAAGTTAGTATTTCTAAAACAATTTTGAATAATAGAGGTAATAATGGGTATTCTTTTTTTTCCCCTAATTTTACTGAGGATATTTTTAATTTATCCTCATTGCATATAATGTATATTGATAGTTTCAGATACATACTACTCATCACTTAAAGGAGTAATCCATTTCCTCCTATGCTCTCTAGTGCTGTTAGTAGGAATGGGTGATGTATTTTGTCAAAGGTTTTTTTTTCAGCATCTATTGACATAATCATATGATTATTGTTATAGTCAATTATGCAGATAGTTGTCTTAATATTGAACCAATTCTGCAAACCTGGAATAAATCCTATTTAGACATTGGGCATTATCCTAGAGAACTTGTTGTAATTGCTTTGCTAATGTTTTATTTAAATATTTTGCATTCATATTCATTAGGGAAATTAATCTGTAATTTTTTTCTCTGTTTTGACTCATCCTGGTTTAGGTGTCAAAGAAAACTTTACGCAGTCTTCACCAATTTTTTAAAAAAAATAATTTATATAGAAATGGAAGCAATTGTTCCTTGAATTCTTTTTGAAGGATTTTATTTATTTTGAGTCTTACAAATTTACCCCTATTCTTGCTTCCCTCCCCCACCCACCACAGAAGGCAGTCTGTTAGTCCTTACATTGTTTCTATGGTAATTCATTGATCTAAGTTGAATGTGATAAGAGAGAAATCATATCCTTAAGGAAGAAAAATAAAGTGTAAGAGATAGCAAAATTACATAATAAGAGAATATTGGGGGTTTTTTCCTAAATTAAAGGTAATAGTCTTTGGTTTTTGTTCAAACTCCACAACTCATTCTCTGGATACAGATGATGTTCTCCATTGCAGATAACACAAAATTGTCCCTGATTATTGCACAGATGGAATGAACAAGTCGATCAAGGATGATTATCACCCCCTTGTTCCTGTTAGGGTGCACAATGTACTCCTGGTTCTACTCAGCAATTCATCATCATTATTTCCTTCATAATTTACCCTTCCCCTCCACTCCCAATGCTATATCTGAGTCCTGTACTTAAAGGTCAAACTTTCTGTTCAACTCTGGTTGTTTTAAAAGGAACGTTTGAAATTTCCCTGTTTCATTGAAAGTCCATCTTTTCCCCTCAAAGAGGATGTTCAGTTTTGCTGGGTAGATGATTGTAGGTTGCATGCCAAGCTCTTTTGCTTTTCAGAATATTATATTCCAAGCACTATGAGCCCTTAAAGTAGTTACTGCTAAGTCCTGTGTGATCCTGACTACAGCTCCATGACATTTCAATTTTGTCTTTCTGGCTGTTTGTAATATTTTCTCTTTGACTTGGAAATTCTGGAACTTAGCTATAATATTCCTGTTTGTTGGCTTTATTATTTTTGGATCTCTTTCCAGGGGAGATCAGTGGATTCTCCCAATTACTATTTTGCCCTCTGCTTCTAGAATATCAGATCAAATTGCCTGTAGGAATTCTTTAAAAATGTGGTCAATACTCTTTTCCTGATCAAGAATTTCAGGTATTCCAATAATAATTTTTACAGTTTTTTAAACTAAAGATTTTAGTTATTTTGTATTAAAATTATTATAATACAATTTTTATTATATTATAATTTTATACAATTAATACAAATAATAGAATTACAATTATTTTACAACTACATTACAATTTTCCCCTCAGTCTTACTTCCATCCCCACACCCACCCACAGAAAGCACTTTGTCAGTCTTTACATTGTTTCCATGGTATACATGGATCCAAATTGAGTGTGATGAGAGAGAAATCATGTCCTTAAGGAAGAAACATAAAGAATAAGAGATAACAAGATCAGACAATAAGTTATCAGGTTTGTTTTCTAAATTAAAGGGAATAGTCCTGGAACTTTGTTTCATGGTTCTTTATCTGGATAAAGATGGTATTCTGCATTGCAGACAGCCCAAAATTTTCCTGATCGTTGCACTGATGGAATGAGCAAGTGCATCAAGGTTGATCATAATCCCCATGTTGCCATTAAGGTGTGCAGTGTTTTTCTGATCTGCTCATCTCACTCAGCATCAGTTCATGCAAATCCCTCCAGGTTTACCTGAATTTCCATCTTTTCTGGTTTCTAATAGAACAAGTGTTCCATGACATACATATACCACAGTTTGCTAAGTCATTGCCCAATTGAAGGACATTTAACTTGATTTCATGTTCTTTTCCACCACAAACAGGGCTACTATGAATACTTTTGCACGTGATGTTTTTACCTTTTTTTCATCATCTCTTCAGGGCATAGACCCAGTAGTGTTATTGCTGGATCAAAGGGTATGCACATTTTTGCTACCCTTTCGCCACAGTTCCAAATTTTGCTCCAGAAAGGTTGGATGAGTTCACATCTCCACCAATAGTGTAATAGTGTCCCAAATTTCCCACAACCCTTCCAACAGTGATCGTTACCCTTTCTGGTCATATTGGCCAGTCTGAGAGGTGTGAGGTCATACCTCAAATAAGAATTTGCATTTCTCTAATAAGTAATAATTTAGAGCAATTTTTCATATGATTATGGATTGATTTGATCTCATCTGTAAATTGCCTTTGCATATTCTTTGACCATTTGTCAATTGGGGAATGGCTTTTATTTTAAATGACAGTTCTCTGTATATTATAGAAATGAGTCTGTTTTCAGAAACATTAGTTGTAAAGTTTGTTTCCCAGTTTACTACATTTCTTTTGATCTTGGTTACAATGGTTTTATCTGTGTAAAAACTTTTTAATTTAATGTAATCAAAATCATCTAGCTTGTTTTAGTGATGTTCTCCATCTCTTCCTTAGTCATAAACTGCTCCCCTTTTCATAGATCTGACAGGTAAAGTAGTTCTTGACCTTCTAATGTGCTTATGGTATTGTTTTTTTAATGTCTAAATCTTGCATCCATTTGGATCTTTTCGTGGAAAAGGGTATAAGGTGTTGGTCTAATCTAAGTTTCTTCCATCCTAAATTGCAATTTTCCCAGCAGTTTTTAAACAAAGAGAGAAGTTTTATCTGAATAGCTGGACTCTGGTTTTATCAAGCCTTAGATTACTATAATTGTTTCCTGCTGTTCCATTTGGTCTATTACACTGGTCCACCACTTTGTTTCTTAGCCAATAGCATGCAGTTTTAAAGACTGATGCTTCAAAATATAATTTTCGATTGGGTAGGGCTAAGCTCACTTCTTTTATATTATTTTCATTAAATCCCTGGGAATTCTTGACTTTTCTTTACCCCATATGAATTTACTTAAGAAATATTTTACTTATTTTGAGTTTTACAATTTTCCCCATTCTTGCTTCCCTCCCACCACCCTCCACAGAAGGTATTCTGATAGTCTTTACATTGTTTCCATGTTATACATTGATCTCAGTTGAATGTGATGACAAAGAAATCATATCTTTAAGGAAGAAAAATAATGTATGAGATAGTAAAATTACTTAATAATATCACTTTTTTCTTTAATTTGACAGTAATAGTTTTTAGTCTTTGTTCAAAGTCCTTAATTCTTTCTGTGGATACAGATAGTATTCTCCATTGCAGATAGCCCATCATTTTCCCTTGTTGCTGCACTGAAGAAATGAGCAAGTCCACCAAGTTTGATCATCACCTCTATTTTGCTTTTAGGGTGTACAATGTTTTTCTGGTTCTGCTCATCTCACTCAACATGAGTTCATGCAAATCCTTCCAGGCTTCCCTGAATTCCCATCCCTACTGGTTTCTAATAGAACAATAGTGTTCCATGACATACATATATCAGAGTTTTTTAAGCCGTTCCCAATTGCAGGACATTCACTTAATTTTCAATTTTTTGCCACCACAAATGGATCTGCTTTAAATATTTTTGTACAAGTTATGTTTTTACCCTTTTTAATAATCTCTTGAGGGTATATACACAGTAGTGATATTTCTGGGTCAAAGGGTAAGTACATTTTTGTTGCCCTTTGGGCATAATTCCAAATTGCTATCCAGAAAGGTTGGATGAGTTCACATCTCCACCAACAATGTGTTAGTGTCCCATATTTCCCGTGCCCCATCCAACATTGATCATTATCCTTTCTGAACATATTAGCCAGTCTGAGAGGTGTGAGGTGATATCTCAGAAATGCTTTAATTTGCATTTCTCTAATAAGTAGTTATTTGGAGCAATTTTTCATACGATTATGGATCTCTTTGATTTCCTCAGCTGAAAATTGCCTTTGTATATCCTTTGACCATTTGTCAATTGGGGAATGACCTTTTTTCTTTTGAAAATTTTGACTCAATTCTCTGTATATTTTAGAAATGAGCATTTTGTCAGAAATACCATTTCCAAAAATTGTTTCCCAATTCACTATATTTCCTTTGATCTTGGTTACAGTGGTTTTGTCTGTGAAAAAGCTTTTTTAATTTAATGTAATCCAAATTATCAACTTTGTTTTGAATGATGTTCTCTGTCTCCTTATTGTTCATAAACTGTTTCCCTTTCCATAGATCTGACAGATATACTACTTCATTATCTTCTAGTTTGATTATATTATTGTTTTTTTATGTTTAAATCCTGTATCCATTTGGATATTATCTTGATAAAGGGTGTGAGGTATTGATCTAATATAAGTTTCTTCAATACTAATTTCTAATTTTCCCAACATCTTTTATCAAAGAGAGAGTTTTTATCCCAATAGCTGGACTCTTTGTGTTTATCAAACACTGGATTACTATAATCATTTCCAGCTATTGCACCTAGTCTATAGCACTGATCCATGACTATTTCTTAGCCAGTACCAGACAGTTTTGAGGACTGATACATTATAATATAATATAATATCTGTTAAAGCTAAGCTGCATTCTTTGCACTTTTTTCATTGAATCCCTGGAAATTCTTGACTTTTTATTTCTCCATATAAATTTACTTACAACATTTTCTAACATATTAAAGTAGTTTTTTGAAATTTTCTTTGGTAGGGCACTAGACAAAAAGTTTACTTTTGGTAGAATTTTCATTTTTATTATATTAGGTCATCCCATCCATGCACAGGTGATGCTTGCCTAATTTTGTTTGCTTGAGAAGAGTTTTGAACATGTTCTCAAAGAGTTTTTGAGTCTGTCTTGGCAGGTAGACTCCCACGTAATTTATTTTGTCTGAGGTTCCTTTGCATGGGTTTCTATTTCTAGATCTTTCTTCTGTATCTTGCTAGTCATATATAGAAACTTTGTGGGTTTAATGAAGGTTTATTTTTATATCCTGACACTTTGTTAAAATTGCTAATTTTTTCTAGCAATTTTTAGGCGACTTTTTGGGATTCTCATATCATCTGCAAAGAGTGAGAGTTTTGTCTCCTCCTTCCTAATTCTGATTCCTCCAATTTCTTTTTCTTCTCTTATTGCTGAGGCTAACATTTCTAATACCATATTTAATAGTAGTGGTGATAATGGGCATCCTTGTTTCACCCCTGATTTTACAGGGAATGCCTCAAGCCTATCTGTTTTGCATATGATGTTTGTTGATGGTTTCAAATAGATACTGCTTATTGTGCTACAAAACAAAACATTTATTCCTACACTCTCTAGTATTTGTATTAGAAATGGATGGTATATTGTGTCAAAAGTTTTTCTTTAGTTACTGATATGATCATTTTATTTCTGATAGGTATGTTACTGATATAATTAATTATACTAACAGTTTTTCATAATATTAGACCAACCCTGCATTCCTGGAAAAAAATCCTACTTGATCATAATGTATTATCCTCATTATAACTTGAAATCATTTTGCAAAGATTTGATTTAATATTTTTGCATCTATATTCATCAGGGAGATAGGTCTATAATTTTCTTTCTCTGTTTTAACACGTCCTAGTTTAGGTATTAGCACCATATTGGTGTCATAGAAAGAATTTGGCCAAGTTCTACTTTCACCTAATTCTCCAGAGTTTACAGAGAATTGGAACCAATTTTTCAGTAAATCTTTGATAGAATTCACTTGTGAATACATCTAGCCATGGAGATTTTTTTCTTAGGGAGTTCAATAACGCCTTGTTGAATTTATTTTTCTGAGGTAGGGTTATTTAGATATTTAATTTTCTCCTCCTTTAACCTGGGCAACTTATATTTGTGTAAATATTCATTTATTTCATTGAGATTATCCAATTTATTGGCATATAGTTGGGGAAAATAATTCCACATTATTACTTTAATATCATCCTCTTTGGTGGTGAGTTCACCATTTTTATTTGTGAAATTAGAAATTTGATTTTCTTCTTTCTTTTTTATAATCAAATTGAACAGAGGTTTATCAATTTTATTGGTCTTTTCATAAAACCAGCTCTTTGTATTATTTATTAGTTCAATGGTTTCTTGCTTTCAATTTTATTAATTTCTCCTTTAATTTTTATACTTTCTAATTTATACTTTTAGACTTTTTATACTTTATATTTAATTGGGTGTTTTTAATTTGTTATTTCTCTAATTTTTTTGTTGCTTATTTAGTTCTTTGATTTCTTCTTTCTCTAATTTATTTATGCAAGCATTAAAAGATATAACATATCCCCTGACAGCTGCCTTGTGTGTTTCTCATACATTTTGGTATGTTGTATCATTACTACCATTATTGAGGATGAAATAATTAATTATTTCTATAATTTGTTACTTGATACACTCATTCTTTAAAAGGAGGTTATTTAATTTCCAATTAGTTCTGGATCTATATCTGCCTTTCTGCAAATGCTCATTAGGTTTTTACGTCCTAGTACATGGTCAGTTTTTGTGTAATGTACTGCATGCCATGTACTACCATGCAATATACTGCAGAAAAACGTATATTCAATTCTCTCCACATTCAATTTCCTCCATAGGTCTACCATTTTTAGGTTTTCTAACAATTTTTTTACCTCCTTAACTTCCTTCTTTTTTATTTTATGATTTTATTTATCTAAATCTGAGAGTGGGATGTTGAGGTCTCCCACTAATAGTTTTGTTGTCAAAGTCTTCCTGTAGCTCTTTCACTTCTGCTCTAAGAATTTGGATGCTCTACCATTCAGTGCATACATATTTAGTATTGAAATTACTTTATTTCCTATGGTACCATTTAGGAGGATATAGTTTCCTTCCTTATCTCTTTTAATGTTATCTATTTTTACAGCTGCTTTGTCTGAGATAAGTATTGCTACCCCTGCTTTTTTTCACTTCAGGTGAAGCAAAATATATTTTGCTCCAACCTTTTACCTTTACTCTATATGTATCTCTCTGCTTCAAATGAGTTTCTTTTAAGCAGCATATTGTAGGATTCTGTTTTTAATCCACTCTGCTATCAATATTCATTTTAAGGGAGAGTTAATACCATTCACATTCAAAATTTTAATTAGGATTTCTTTATTGCCCTCCATGCTATCTTCCTTCTGTTTGTATTTTTCCCCCCTTTTTTTCCTTTATCCATATTCCCAGTGTTTTGTTTCTGAATATGCCCACCTTCTGTGTGTTGGCCCTCTTATATCAACTCCCTCCCTTTTCCCCTACCCTTCTCTTTTCCCCTTCTTCCTTCTGTTAGTTCCCCTTTTTCCTCCTCCTCCCCATCCTCCCTCCCATTTCCCCCTTCTAATGCTTGAAAGCTAAGATAAGTTTCTTAACTTGATTAAGTATATATAAGTTAACTTTAAGTCAAGTTTGATATGGAAAAGATTCAAGTTGTTCTCACCTCCTCCCTTCTTAGTCTCAGTTACAATAGGTCTTTTGCACCTCTTGATATTATTAGATTTATCCCATTCAGTCTCCCTCCAACCTCTCTTCTCCTTACTGCGGGTCTTTTTAGGAGATGGTTTTTGAAACATTCTATCTGAGTCAAAGAAAAGTTAGGAGTGTCCATCACTTCTAGTTATGTATATTCTCTTTAATAGAGTTACAATTCTCAAGAGTTATAAGACTGTTTCTCCTAATTGGGTATATAGCCAGTTTTATCCTATTTTATAGCAGTTTTGCTTTTTTTTAACTTTTTCATGTGTCTCTTGAGCCTCCTGTTTGATGTCCAAATTTTCTATTTATGTCTGGCCTTTTCATCATGAAATGTTGGAAGTCTCCCAGTTTATTAAATGTCCATCTTTTCCCCTGGAAGAGAAGCCTCAACTTTTTTGAACAGTGGATTCTTGTCTGCATTCCATGTTCCCTTGCTCTTCAGAATGTCTTATTCCAGGCCCTTCAATCCCTTAATGTTGATGCAGCCAGGTCCTGCATAATCTTTACTTTGACTCCTTGGCATTTACATCATTTCTTTCTGGCTACTTGAAGAATTTTCTCTTTTATCTCATAGTTCTGGAATTTGTCCACAACATTCCTTGGCATTATCATTTTAGGATCTTTTTTGAGGGGAAACTCATGTATTCTTTCAATAACTATTTTGCCCTCTGGTTCTATGATATCAGGGCAATTTTCCATCACTAAATCCTGTAATATTAAGTCCAGGCTTTTTTTCTCTTCAATGTTTTAAGGAAGGACTATAATTCTCAGATTTTCCCTTCTTGACCTGTTCTTGAGATCAGTGGTTTTGCTGATTAAGTATTTTACATTTTTTTCTATTTTTTTAATCTTTGGTTTTGTTTAACACAATCTCGTTGTCTCATGAAATCATTAGTTTCCACGATTCCATTCCTTTCTTTAGAGTAGAAAATTTTTCTTCATTTATCTTTTGCAGTACCTTTTCCAGTTGGTACATTCTATTATTGAAGGACTTTTCTATTTGCCCAAATGTACTTTTGAGAGATTAATTTACTGTTTGCATTTGGTCAGTTGAGGATTTGAGAGAATCATTTTCTTTTTGCATTTGCCCAATTGAAGATTTGAGAAAGTTATTCTCATTTTGTATTTGTCCAAATGTATTTTCCAAGGATTTGTTTTCTTGTTGTATGATGTTAATTTTCTCTTGAGTTTCCTTTCCTAGTTTTCTCAATTGATTTTTAAACTCCTTCCTAATTTCTTCAAGAAAGGTTCCTGGGGCTGGAGACCAATTCATATTCTCCTCAGCAGTGCTAGATCTCTCTGAGTTAGAATAAGTATTTCTCCATGGGATACCCCTTGTTATGGCCTTTTTTTCATCTTATGTTGTTTATTGTTTGTTCTGGGTCCAAGGCCCAGCTGGTTGTTCTCTAGGCATGTTCTGAGTCTCTTTGCTGGAACTCATGCTCCCATAGATCCTTTCCCCCCAGACAAAGACTCCTCTGCTTAAATTCAATCTCATACCCATCACTCACTCAAGTCTCTGTGGTTGAGGCTGGTCCCCTGGCTTCCCCCAGCTCCTGTCCCTGAGATGATCCTCTGCTCTTGTTTCTGGATTCATCCATGTTCCCCTGTGACAGACTTTCTTGGTAGGTGTTCTTCTTCTAGCTTCTCTTTCTGGGTTTTGGTGATTTAATTTCTGTTAAGATGTTTCTCTCATGTTATTTCTGAGGGGAAAGAGAGGACAGTTATCAGAGTTCCTGTTTCTCCCTGCCATCTTGGCCAGAAGTCTATTCTTATAATTTATTCTAATAATTCTAATAATTAACTTTCATTATTCTGCTTTCCAGATAAGATGTTTTTTTCAATGAAATGTTTCACAGTTTCTTCTAATTTTTCATTTTTTGTGTGTTGAAGTGTTGGGTCTTGATTTTTCTGTAAAGTTGTCAGCTTCCTTTATCTCCATTCTATATCTGAAGGATTTGTTTTCCTCATAGAACTTACCTATCTCCTTTTCCATCTGGCCAGTTCTGCTTTTTAAAGCATTCATCTCCTCAGTAATTTCTTGAACTGTTTTATCCATTTGACCTAAGTTGGTTTTTAACATGCTATTTTCTTCAGCATTTTTTTGGATCTCCTTGACTAAGCTGCTGACTTCTTTTTCATGTTTTTTCCTGCATCTCTCTCATTTCTTTTCCCAAATTTCCTTCTATCTCCCTTACTTGATTTTCAAAATGGTTTTTGAACTTTATCATTTCCTCATCCTCAGATTGAGTACTTTGATCCTCCTTGGGTTCCTTTTTTCCCCCTGTTTACTTATTTCCCCAATCTGTCCTGGTTTTAGTGTGCTTCCTAAGCTTTTGACTTTTATTGGGACACCCCCACAAGGACTACAGTGTGTGTGAGGCTCTGACTGCTGTCCTAGTCTGTGAATGACCACAAGGGCACCCCTATGCCCTTACCTTTGGTGGGCTAAGCATTTGGGGAGAAGCTTCCTAGAGGCTCCTGCTTGTCAGCTGATGACCTTGTCTTTAAGCTCAATCTGGCAGAGGTCTCCCTGCTGATCTTCCCAGTTGTACTTTGTGCTCCCTGGGAGGTAGTTCAGGAAGCTGCTTCTGCTGCCAGGAGCCATGGCTCCCAGGCACCCTGGGGCTGTTCCTGGGAGGCCGAAGTTTCTTTACTCTGGGGGTTCACCCCTCTAACCTCATGGAACAGAGTTTTCCCACTATTTTCCAGGTTACCACGGGCAGGAGAATTGCCTCACTGGATTTTCTGTGGGTTCTGTCTCTCGAAAATTAAGTTAGAGACATAATTTTAGGATTTTTGAAATAATCTGGAGAGATGACCTAGAAGAGGCTCTTCTCCTGCCTCCATCTTGGCTCCACCACTGTTCATTGAATGTTTGATAAAATTCATTTGTGAATCCATGTGACTCTGGAGATTTTTCCCTAGTCATTACATCCATGGATTGTTGAGTGTCTTTTTCTGAGATAGGATTATTATGGTATTTATTTTCTTCTTAACTTGGGCAAAATATATTTTTGTAAATATTTATCCATTTCACTTAGATTATCAAATTTATTGGCATATAGTTGGCTTAAATACTTTCCTCTCCTCCTCTTTGAAGATCAATACACTTTTTTTCATTTTTGATACTAGTAGTTCTATTTTCTTCTTTCTTTTTTAATCAGATTCAGCAAAACTATCTATTTTAATGATTTTATTCATAAAACCAACTCTTGACTTTCTTTATTATTTCAACAGTTTTCCTGCTTTCAATTTTATTAATTTCTCCTTTAATTTTCAGAATTTCTAATTTGTTATTTATTTAGGGATTTTTAATTTGTTCTTTCTCTATTTAAGTTGTATGTTCTGTCAATGGATTCTTCTTTCTCTATTTTATTAATATATTTATCATATGATATGTTATGTTATGTTATGTTTTGTTATGTTATATTGTTATATTATGTTTATTATTATATATATATTATGCATAATATATATTAATATATTTGTCTATTTTATTAATATAAGCATTTAGAGATTAATCAGTTAATGACTGCTTTGATTGTATCCCATAGGCTTTGGTATGTTATCTCATTATTGTCATTGACTTAAATGAAATCATTAATTCTTTCCAAGATTTTATTTTTGATCCACTCATTCTTTAAACTATGATTATTTAGTTTCCAATTAGTTTTAGGTCTATCTTGCATGGCCTTTTATTGCATGTGATTTTTATTGCCTCATGGTCAGAAAAGGATGCATTCAATATTTCTGCCTTTCTGCATTTGATTATGAAGTTTTTATTCTCTAATACATGGTACTATATAATGCAGGAAAAATGCATATTCCTTTATTTTCCCATTCAGTTTTTTTCGAAGGTCTATCATGTCCAAATTTTCCAACATTTTATTTCCCTCCTTAACTTCCTTCTTGTTTATTTTATACTAAGGTTTATCTAATTCTGAAAGAAGCAAGTTGACAACTCTCACAATGTAGAGTTTTGCTGTCTATGTCTTCCTGTAACTCATTCAACTTCTCCTTTGAGAATTTGGATTCTATAATGCTTTTTCCTACTTATTTAATATAGAAATTAATTCATTATTTACCCTTTAGGAATATATAGTTTCCTTCCTTATCTCATTTAATGAAATCTATTTTTGTAGCTGCTTTTTCTGAGATAAAGATGGCTACATCTGCCATTTTTTACTTCAGCTAAAGCATAAAGTATTCTGCTCTAGCCTTTTTCCTTTACCCTGTGTTATCTTTGCTTCAAATGTTTTTCTTGTAATCAGCATATTGTCACATTCTGGTTTTTAATTTACCCTGCTTTCTGCTTCTCATTTATGGGAGAGGTCAGTCCACTTACTTTCAAAGTTATAATTATTAAGTTTTTTAAGTCCTCCAAGCTATCTTCCCTCCCTTTGTATTTTCCCATTTTTTTACCTTATCTGTATTTACTAGAATTTTGATTCTGAAAACCATAGCCTTCAGTGTGCTTACTACCCCCTTCTATCTAAATCCTCCTTTATTTCCCTTTTCTCTTTCTTTCTTCTTTTCCTTCTGCCAGTCTCTCCTTCCCACCCCTATCCTCCCTTTCCCCCTTCATACTTGAAAGGGCAGCTAGGTGGTACAGTGGATAGACCATGGGCCTTGGAGTCAGGAGTGCCTGAGTTCAAATCTGGCCTCAGACACTTAATAATTGCCAGCTGTGTAGCCTTGGGCAAGCCATTTAACCCCATTTGCCTTGCAAAAACCTAAAAAAATACTTGAAAGGTACAATGAGTTTCCAAATGCAATTGAGTTTGTATAATAATCTTTCTTTGAGCTATATCTGAGGAGAGAAAGATTAGGATGAATTTCACCTCCTCCATTGTTCCCCTCTATTGAAATAGGTCCTCTGTACCTCTTCATGTTAAATGATTTACCTCATTCAATCTCCTCTATCCTCCTGTCTCTTTACTTACCCCCTTTTTAATGAGATATTATTGCTAAATCATTTCATCAAAGTCATATATGTCATGAATGTCTATTTCTTCTGGTTAAGCATTTTCCTTCTAATAGAGTTATAATTCACAAGAATTGTGAGAATCTCTCACCCAGGTAAAAATAAAACCAATTTAATGTTTTCAGATAATATTATTTTTCTTTTTTCATGTTCAGTTTTTCATAAATCTCTTGAGTCTCCTGTTTGAAGATTAAATTTTCTCTTTTGCTCTGGTCTTTTCATGAGGAAACACTGAAAGTCTCCTATTAGTTAAATGTCCATCTTTGACCCTGAAAAAGAAGACTCAGTTTTATGGGATAGTATATTCATGACTGTGTTCCATGAACCCTTGCACTCCAGAATGTCATTTTGCAGGCCCTTTGATCCCTTAAAGTTGATGTAGCCAGATCCTGTGTAAATCTGACTATGGATCTTTGGTTTTTGAATTATTTCTTTCTGACCCCTTGTGGGATTTTGTCCTTCATCTGATAGTTCCGAAGTTTGGCCACAATATTCCTTGGTGTTTTTATTTTGGGGTCCCTTTCAGGAGGAGATCAATGTATTCTTTCTTTTTTTCTTTTTTTTTTTAGGTTTTTGCAAGGCAAACGGGGTTAAGTGGCTTGCCCAATGCCACATAGCTAGGTGTCTGATACCAGATTTGAACCCAGGCACTCCTGACTCCAGGGCTGATGCTTTATCCACTATGCCAGATATCCACCTCTCAATGTATTCTTTCAATGACTATTTTGTCCACTGGTTCCAGTATATCAAAGCTAATCTCCTTCACTGTATCCTGAAGTATGGAATTCAGGCTTTTATTTTCTTCAAGGTTTTCATGACATCCTATGATTCTTAAATTGTAACTTCTGGATATATTTTCCAGGGCATTTGTTTTGCCTATGTGATATTTTATATCTAAATGTATTTTCAAAGGATATTTTATGTTGTAAATGTTAATTTTTTCTTGCATTACTTTTCCCAATTTTTCCATTTGATGTTTAAACTCCTTTCTGATGTCTTCTTAGAAAACTTTCTGGGCCAGAGACCAATTCATATTATCCTCTGAGTTTCCATCCCTATCTGAGCCAGTATCCTTGTCTTCAAGGTAACATTCAATGGGCCCCACTTTCTTTATTATATTCCCTTTCCCCAAGGTCTTCTGAAATGGGGGAGGGGGGGCTGCTGTTTTGCAGACCTTCAATGTTGTGACTCCTAGTCAGGGGCATTCTCAGTGGGCAGGCCAATAAGGAATTCCAGAAACTTTCTTTGACTAACTTTTATTTATTTAAGGCAAAGAGGTTAAGTGCCTTGCCCATGGTCATGAAGCTAGGCCATTATTAAGCTTTTGAGGCCAGATTTAAACTTAGGTCCTCCTGAGTTCAGGGCCAGTGCTCTATCCATTGTACCACCTAACTGCCCCTTCAAAAGATTTCTTTGGATTGTCAGTGTTGGCTGTGTCACTGGTCCACTCTCTAAACCTGCCCTCACACAATCTGGGTTGGGCCCTGTGAATAGAAAGTTAATTAACTTTATCAATAAACAGATGGGGGGATCTTGCCTACTCCCAGGCCTTAGGACAATGTGCAAGCACCTGGGGCTGCTTCTAATTTTTCAGGGAAAGACAGGCCTTTCACAGAAATAAGGGATGCCTTAGCTCCATGAGTTGGCCTGGTTCTTAAAGACCAGCAGAGCTGGTCAGATAGATGTCTGAACACTGCTGAAGTCCATTCATCTGCCTGCTATACACTCAGCAACACTTTCGCTGTTGTACTCAGGTAAGTTCCCCAACTTCACCCTACTTCCCTTGGGTTGGGTCTCTGCTCTTTGCCCTCATGTACCCTGCTCTGCCCTGACAGACCTTGTTGGTAGATGTTCCTCTCAGTTCTTCTCTGGGTTCTGTGGATGCAAAATCTGTTAAGAGGCTTGATTCATGTTACTTTTAAGAGAAAGCCAAGACAGCTTAAAACAGTGCCTGCTTTCTCTTGCCATCTTGGCTATAGGTGAGGAATTTACTGTTATTCTTACTATAGAGGAATAGTATTGATATTTTTCTTTCTATTTTCTTGTAGTATTTTTCTTTGATTTAGTGCCTCATTCAGATAGTGATAAGTGTTTTTTCTTTCAATTTTCATTTTACTTACTAGTTCTACAGCTTAAATTCAATTTTCTTTAATAATTTCTTGAAGTGTCATAAGTGTTATTACACTTCAAGAAATTGAACTTACAAGTACTCCAGCATCTAGTTAATGAAACTGAACTCTGCATCTAAAATCAGCTATGTGCCTAGCAAACTTCCCTGATCAGGATTATTATTCCCATACTGTTCATGGGGTATAAGTTCTTGAAAGTGAGGTTGCTGCACACATAGATGCCTCCAAGGTTGTTTCTTGTTGATTAAGAGGTGTATACCTGATGACAAATGCATTTCAATAAGATAAAACTACCACCCCAGTAGATCAACTTTTGTCTAAGATGTCTTGTAGTGGCATGGACAAGTGCATTTAGCCTGTTTTTTAATTATTTGTGCTTTCTAAAGTTTCTTTGAGACATTTTATTTTGTTTGCAGAATTACATTTTGTTTTTAATGATTTATTTTCCTCAATTATATGCATATATAATTTTAGTAATAATTTTTAAAGATTTTTAGGTCCAATTTTTTATTCCTTTCCCCTTCCTGGAATGGAAAGTCACTTGCCATAAGTTATATATAAAATCTTGAAAAATATAACTTCACAATACTGCTATAAAAGAAAAACCAGCAAAAAGAAAATAAAAACAACATAATTGAAATAAGTGAAAAAAGTATTCTTTGATGTTTGTTCAGAGTCCATGAGTTCTTTATTTGGATGTGGATAACTTTTTCTATCATGAGTTCTATATAATTGTCTTGATCATTCTGTTGTTAAGACCAGTTATCATTTACTAAACATCATCAAATAATATTTCTGGTTTCCTGTTTCTGCACATTTCATTTTGTATCAGTTCATACAAGTTTTTCCAATTTTTTTCAGAAACATGCCTGATCATCTTTCTTATTGCATAATAATATTCCATTATTTTGAATACAAAAGCATTTTCAGCCATTTCCCAACTGATGGACAATCCCCACATTTTCCAATGTTTTTTTTTTCCTTCAAGAAAGAGCTACTATAAAAATAATTGGGGAATGACTTGCAATTTTTATAAATTTGAATCAATTACTTATATACTTGAAAAATGAGATATTTATCATATATAAATGCACACATACATACACAAACATATATATACATATATACATATATACACATATACATATATACATATATATATATACATACATATATATATATATATATATATATATATATATATATTTGCTATAAAATGTCCCCAGTTTTCTATTTTACTGCTAATTTTGGTTACGTTGCTCTTGCTGTGCAATTTTTTTTAATTTTATGTAAAGAAAAAGATTTTACATTTTGTAATAGTTTCTTTATCTTACTTGTACCATACTTCTTCCTCTATCTATAGATCTGACAAGTAAATTATACCATGCTCTCCTAATTTGCTTACGATATCAACTTTAATGCCATTATGTGGAAATTTGGGAAAAGAAGTTTCTCTGTATTTAGTTTCTGCTCTACTGAATCAAGAAACATCTAGTTACCTCAGCAGCTTTTTTCCTAAAAGATTGGCTCTTTGGGCTAACTAAAAACAAAATTACCATGATCATTTAATACAATAATCATGAAATGTACCTAGTCTATTTCATCGTTTAATTCTCTTTTCTGTAGCTTTTACCAGTTAATTTTAAGATTATACCTATACAATGCAGTTTGAGATCTCATACAGATAGGTCTCTGTCTTTCCTTCTTTCCCTCTCTCACTTATTCTATTTCTTTTTTCTTTCTTTCTTTTTCTCCTTTCTTCCCTTTTCCCCCCCTCTTGTTTTCCTTCTTTCCAATCTTTCCTTCCTTTTGTTCTTCCATTACTTCCTTCCCTCCTTCTTTCTTTCTCTATCTCTTTCTTTATTTCTCTTTCTCTCTTTGTCTTTCTTGCTTTCTTTGTTCTTTCCTTCTTTCCATTCTCTCTCTCTTTCTTTTTCTTTCTTTCTCTTTCTTTTCTTTCATTGTCTCTGTTTTCCTTTCTTTCTTTGTCTCCCTTCCTTTCTTCATTCTTTCCTTCCTTCCATCCTCTCTCTCTCCCCCTCTCTTTCTTTCTTTAGTTCTTCATTCTTTCTTTTTCTACTGAAAATGAATGATTATTTTTCAAATGTTTAGATCTGATTTTACTTGTGTGAGAAATGTTTTGTTATTGTTCTCATATAATTCCTGGTTTGCTTGAAAGGCAGATACCCATATATCTTATATTGTTTAGTTGTTTGTTGTCCTTCCTTCTTGAAGATAATCAAACTGACATCATTATGTTAGTCTCACAGTATGTCTCATTGCAGATGATCAGAGCAATACAAGGTCAAATGAGGTACCACATGTCAAATACAATTAGCACATATGAACACATGGGAAATAGTAGCTAAACTTGAGCATCTTATATTTACTTTGATGTCCTTCAATTCCACTTTGCTCACAAAACAAAGCACCTTCTCTGATGAGGGCACACCATGCTGTGTGGTCTTGTGCCAATGTCTACCATATTGCATAATCAATTCTAAATTTCATGAGAGACCTTGAGAGTTTCCTTCTATTGCTTTTTCTGACCACCATGTGAACCCAATCCCTGTTTGGGTTCTCCATCAAACAATCTTTTTTGACAAGTATATACTTGGCATTCAAACCATGTGGTCAGCCCATCCAGTTATGTTCTCTGCTAAGTATTCTCTTTAATATTGATCAAATAAATTAATCTAGGTTTTGGTTTTATGAAAAAGTAAATAAAATAGGTAAAAATTTTGTTAATCTGTTTTTAAAAACGAAAGATGCCCAAAACCAAAAATGAAAAGGTATACTAAAACACCAATGAGGATAAAATTAAAGAGATAATTTGGAGCTATTTTGGCCCATCTGTATGCCAATACAAACAGCCAGATGAACAGAAGAGGAAAAAATATTTAAATAAACCCATTTTAGAAAAAGAAATTGAAAAAAACATCAATAAATCCCCTAAGAAAAAGCCCCAAATTCCAGATGGGTTACAAGTTAATTCTGACAAACATTTGAGGATCAATTAATACTTAATCTGCATAAACTAGATAAAAACACAGGAATTTTGTCAAATCCCCCTTATGACACTAACATGGTGCTGATACCTAAACCAGGAAGAACCAAAACAGACAAAGAAAATTATAGATCAGTCTCCCTAATGAATATTGATGCAAAAATCATAAATAAAATTTTAACAATGTGATTACAAATTATTACTAGGATAATACATCATGATTAGTGAGAATTTATGCCAGGGAGCCAGGAATGTTTCATTATTAGGAAAACATTCAACAATATATCATTAGCAAAAGCACCAGAAATCATATGATTATCTCAATAACTTCTAAAAAGCCTTTGATTAAGTACAAAGTTTAGGAATAAATGAAGTTTTCCTCAAAATAATAATTAATATCTATCTAAAAACATTAACATATATGAAATGAGTATAAACTTGGAGCATTCCCAATAAGATCAGGGGTGTATCAAGGATGCCATTACTAGTCAATATAGTATTAGAAATGTTGGCTTCAGCAAAAAGAAAAGAAAAAAAATTAAAGGAATCAGAATCGGCAATGAAGAAACAAAGCTCTCATTCTTTGCAGATGATATGATGGCATAGTTAGAGAACCTAAGAAAATCATCTAATAAACTCAAAAAATTAACAAATTCAGCAAAGTAGTATGATATAAAATAAACCCACATAAATCATCAGAATTTCTATATACAAACAACAAAGTCCTAGAGCAAGAAATGGAAAGAGAAATTCCATTTATAGTAACTATTAAACAACATTAAATACTTGGGAATCTACCTCCCAAGACAATCCCAGTAACTGTATGAACTCAATTATAAAGCAGGTCTCAGACAAATAAAGTGAGATCTAAATAATTGGAAAAATGTCAATTGTTCGTGATTAGGCTGAGCAATTATAAGAAAAGGAACAAATCTCCCCAAATTAAATTACTTATTTAGTTTCATACTACTCAAACTAGCAAATCACTATTTTAATGAGCAAAAAAATATAAACAAAATTCATCTGGATCAGCTAAATTTCAAGAATAGCAAGGAAACTGTTGGAAAAATGTAAAGGAAGATATCCAGGTTTTACCAGATCTGATATTATTCTATAAAGCAACAGTCATCAAAGCTTCCTGATACTGTTTAAGTAACAGAGTAATAGAGGACTTTGGGGGTGGAACCCAGACAGTGATATGAAGCTAGCATGCATTCAGAGCTTTGCTCTAAATAAATGAAACCTCTATTCTGATATTCAAGCTACATAAGAAGAAGAGAAGATTCAAAGAAGTTTCAATTGTAGACATCATGGAGGATCTTCAGTGAAAGTCTGCCTCTTAGTTGGGAAAGGGGAAGTGAAGCCCAGGAGGCTGGCATGTGGGAAATGCAGTAGCAAGATTTTCGTCACAGTGTAATCCAGATCCCAACTAGGTGACAACATTAGAGGTCCTGGAGATAGAAAACAAGCCAGGATAGAGGGTCCCAAACCCTAACAGATCCTGACCCCTGGAAATACCAGAGCAAAAGACAGTACAGAGGCAGGAACAAACCACTTCAAAGTCAAACTACATGGGAAACATATTGACCAACTACAAGCTGGGTATCAGGTACCAGAGCAAGCAAAAAAAGAAAAAGTTTGGATCTATATTCCCTGTATTCCAGGAGCAGAGCTAAAACAAAAAAAAAATATGAGCAAAAAAGTTAAAAAAGCACTCACTATAGAAAGCTACTCTACAGACAAAATTAATAAATGTCTGAAGAAAAAATCAGTGAAAGATCATTCACAAGGGAAATAACAAAAGAGTCTATAAATTGGATGCAATTACAAAAATTCATCAAGGAAATTAAAAAAGAATTTAAAAACCAAAGAGGAGAGGAAGAAGAAAAATGGAAAGAAAAAATAAGAATCATGCAGAAAAAATATGAAAAGCTGACTAGAGAATTCATCACCTTTAAAAAGGAAACATAAAAGGAAATTGAAGATATTTAAACCCTAAAATTTAGAATTGGACAAACAGAAACCAATGAATTTATAAAACTATGAGATTCCATCAAACAAAATAAAAATGCTGAAAAAAATTGAAGAAAATTCAAAGCATCTTTTAGGGAAAACAAATGACTGGAAAATAGATACAGGAGAGAAAATCTATGATGGAGCACTAGCAGAAAGCCTAGATCACAAAAGAACCTGGAAAACATCATGCAGAAAATTGTAAGGAAAAACCGTCCAAATCTGCTAGAAAAAGAAAATAATTTAACCATTGAAAGAATCCACAGAACTCTTCCCAATAGAGATCCCAGGTTAAAACTCCAAGGGCGATTATTGCAAAATTCCAAAACTCTCAAATAAAGGACAGAATATTACATGCAGCAAAAAGTAAATTATTCAAATACAAATGAAACACAATCAGACTTACACAGGATCTATCAGTCCCATCACAGGAGGATCAGAAGACCTGGAATATCATATAATGGAGAGCAAAGGACCTGAGATTACCACCCAGAATATACGACCTTGGAAAATTCAACATACACTATTAGGGAATAAGATAGGTGTTCAACGAAATAGAAAACTTCCAGCATTTCCTGACACAAAGATCAGAGCACAACATTGAATTCAGTCACCAAATACATAACTCAAGACTTTCATAGAAAGGTAACTGAAAAGAGGAAGTTAAAAAGAAAAAAAAAGAAAACAAATGTTGATCAAGATCATATGCATATAACCCTAAAAAGGAAGATATAACATTTCTAATTTTTGTGAACTTTACTTTTTAATAATAATTAAAGGGCTGGATATAACTGAAGAGATTGAACTTAAAGGATATGGGTATATTTGGGTCTTGTCTCTCCATTGAAGGGGTCCAAGATGACATCAATATATTTGAGACAAAAAGCTCTGATTAAAAGCAGGAGTATTAAATGTAAATTTAAGTGTCCTTTGACCCACATTAGTTTTGCTGTGCTATCAAAGATTAGCACTTTGTCTAAGGAGGGAATCATAAACTGGGCTGTCCTGAGTCAGTGTCTTCCATAACTTAAAATTATTTGTGAATTCTCAGGTGAGACTTTCAAAACTGGTCAATGCTTAGAAATCTTTAAGATTCTGAATTTGATGCAATCAAGGTTTGGTTTAATCAGAACTTCACTTAACAAAGGATTAAATACCCTGTATGATGAGGTGAGGGGGGTCCTAAAGTGTGAGAGAAAATAGACCTGGGGGTAGGGGCACAAATAGTATCAGAAATTTGACTTTGGAAGATACTTTCTCTCCTGAACAGGATTGTGTGTCCTTGGAGTGTACTTGAAAAGGGAGTGAGGTAAACAAATGATTATAATTATAATTTGGTTTGAGATAATAATACTTATCAGGCAATAAAGAAATCAATCTATGATCATGCCTTGATGAATATTTGAGCTTATCAAGCAATCAAATAATGAAACTGTGATTGATAATACCTTATTAACAGTACTAGAAAGATAAATAACAGGAGGTGAAGAGGTAAAAGGATTTATAATTTTAGAGGGAAAGGAGAGAGTGTGAATGCTGAGTAAATTCTATTAAATAGATTTGTTCCAGAGTGGGAGTAAGATATATTCTGACATGGATTTAAATATTTATGCTAAACTACAGTGAAAGAGTTGGAGGAGGGACAGGGAAAGGAAAAGATAAGGGGAAAAGTGACTGATAAAGAGATGGCAAAGGTATAAGTGAAAATAAACTAAGTGTTAAATTTTAAGGGAAATGTCAAAGGAGAAAGGCAATAAAATTTTTGTGAGGAGGAATAAGAGAAAAAGAAAGAGAAAAATATAAATGGAGAAAGATAGCATGGAGGGAAAGACAGAATTAGTATTGTGAATGGAAACTGTCCAACAAGACACAAGCAGAGAGTAGAACGAATTAAAAACCATAATCCTGCAAAATATTGTTTTCAAGAAACATATTTTAAATCAAGAGATACATACAGGGTAAAGGAAAAAAGAATGGAGCTCAATATGTTATGACTCAGCTGAAGTAAAAAAAAAAATCAAGGGTAGAAATCCTAATCTCAGATAAAATAAAAGCAAAAATCAATCTCATTAAAAGGGGTAAGGAAGGAAACTACATCAACTTAAAAGGCACCATTGGTAATGAATGAAACTATATCATTACTAATCATATAGGCTCCTTGTGATTTAACACCCAAATTCCTAGAGGAAATGCTGAGTGAATTAGAAGGAGACAAAGAAAGCATGACTTTGACAATGTGGAAACTCAAACTCCTTTTCTTATAACTAGGTAAATGCAACCACAAAATGAAGAAGGAATTTAAGAAAGTGATTGAGATCTTATAAAACTTGTATATGATGGAACTCTGAAGAAAACTTAAAGGGGGAAGAAAAGAATATACATTTTTCTTGTCAGTACAAAGCACCTATACCAAAATTTACCATGTTGCAGGACACAAAGACTTTATAATCAAATGCAGAAAAGCAGAAATAATAACTACAAACTTCTCAGACCATGATACAATAAAAATTTCATGTAATAAAGGGTTTGGGTAAGATAAATCAAAAACTAACTGGAAAGTAAATAACTTCATCTTAATAAAGGGTGGATCAAATAGCAAATAATAACAATAATCAATAAATATATCTCATAAAACTATACTAATGAGACCTCATACCAAAATTTCTGGGATGCAGCCAAGGTAGTTTTGAAGGGAAACTTTATATTCATAAATGCCTATATGAATAAAATAGGGAAGGATTAGTTCAACTAAAAGCCTAGAAAAAGAGCCAATTATAATTCCCAATTAAATGAAAAATGAGCAAATCTGAAAATCAAGGGAGAGATTACTAAAATTAAAAATAGGAAAATCAGTGATCTCATAGATAAAATTAAGTGTTGGTTTTATGAAAAAAAGAAATAACAATAAGAGAATAAAAAGAAATCGAAGGAATCAGAATTGACAATGAGGAAGCAAAGTTTTTTTTTTACTTTTTTCAGATGATATTGACTGTATACTTAGAGAAAGTGAGAAAATCATTTAAAAATTCCTCAAAACAACAAATTCTGCAAAGTAGTCAGATATAAAATGAACCCACATAAATAATCAGCATTTCTATGTATAAGCAACAAAGCCCAAGAGCAAGAAACAGGAGAAATTCCATTTAAAGTAACTCTAGAGGGCTGGAACCAAGATCGAAGCCTGAAGGTATAATTTCCCTGGAACTCCTTCCTCTCAAACACCGAAAAAACAAACAAAGGATGTCTCTAGACAAAATTTAGAAGGGCATAATCCAAGAAAGACTGAGTGATATATTTTCCCAGTCCAAGATAACTTAGAAGTTATGTAGAAAAGGTATGTTTCACCATGACCAGCGGCTTGGAAAAAAGGCAAGGTGCAGAGAAGTCCAACCCAGTCCAGACATCACTGGCAATAGCTTGAAAGGGTGGTGATAGAACTCTACTACAGCGTTATAAATGTGGAGTGAAGAGCACAGGCCATAGAATCTGCAGCAAGAAAGCAGCCTGCATCCCTAGAGATGGTAAGGAAAGTCTGCAGAAATTTCTCTGCTCTCCCTCAAGGTAGGACTGTGCTGTTTGCCTACACTCAGATAGAGCAATTTGGGCTTCCATACTAAGATAGAAGGATCCCTCCCTATAGCCCTAGGGCAGAGGGATATATGGTGGTCATTTGCATATCAAAGCACAGGCAAGAGAGCATAAGACCTTAAAGGAATAAAGGTCCCAGTGGGGTGTCTCAAAAAATCCCCCAAAGTCTTGGAAGTGCTGTAAATTAGTTTGGGGCTGATGAAAGGAGTAAATAACAGAAAAAAGAATAATTGGACCATAGAGAATTACTTTAGACCCATGGAAGATCAAAACACATACTCAGATGATGACAAAATCGAAGCTTCCATATCCAAAACCTCCAAGAGAAATAAAAAATGTGCTCAGAGAATGGATAAGCTCAAAAAAGAATTTGAAAAGCAATTAAGGGAGATGGAGGAAAAATTGGGAGGAGAAATGAGAGTGATGCAGAAAAATATGAAAACTAAATCAAAAGTTTGGTGAAAGATGTACAAAAAATACTGAAAAAAATAATATGTTAAAAACCAGTTTAGGTCCAATGGAAAAAGCAAAACAAAAGGCAAATGAGAAGAAGAATGCTTTAAAAAGCAGAAATGGCCAGCTGGAAAAGGAGATAAAAAAGCTCTCTGAAGAAAATAGCTCCTTCAAATGCAGAATGGAACTAAAGGAAGCTGATGTTTTTGCAAGAAATCAGGAAGAAATAAAACTCTTCCCAAAAAGCCAAAATCAGCAAAAATGTGAAATACTTCATTGAAAAAAACAACTGACCTGGAAAACAGATTCAGAAGAAATAATTTAAAAATTACTGGGCTATCTGAAAGACATGATCAGGAGAAGAACCTGAACTTCATTTTTTCAAGAAATAATACAGCAAAATTGTCCTTAGATCCTAGAAGCAGAGGCTAAAAATAGAAATTGAGAGAATTCACCAATCACCTCTTGAAAGAGATCCCAAAAGAAAAACTTCCAGGAATATTATATTCAAATTCCAAAACTCCCAAATCTAAGAGAAAATTCTATAAGCAACCAAAAACAAACAGGTCAACTACCAAGGCTCCATAGTCAGAATTACACAGGATCTGGCAGCATCTACATTAAAGGCTCATAGGGAATGGAATATGATATCCCATAAGGCAAAAATCTTGGTTTACAAATGAGAATCAACTATCCAGCAAAACTGAACAACATCTTTCAGGGGAAAAGATAGACTTTCAATGAAAGAGGGGAGTTTCAAACTTTCCTATTGAAACAACCAGAGCTGAACAGAAAGGTTGATCTCCAAGTACAGGACTCTGCTGAACCATAGAAGCAGTGGAAGAGAAGGACTAACTATGAGGAACTTAATGATATTGAAGTGTTTGTATTCTTGCATGGGAAGAAAATAGTGATAACTCATTTGAACTTTCTCATTTATAAAAGCTGTTAGAAGGAGCATATATAGACAGGATATAGAATGAAGAGGAATATAATGGTAAAATAAAGTAAAAAGATGGAGTCAATGGGTGATAAAGGAAAGTACTAGGAGGAAGGAAAAGGAGGTGAAGAAGATGGTAAGAAAATTCTCATAAGAGTCAAGAAAAATCTTTTTCAATGGAGTGGAAAAGGGGAAGGCAAGGGGAAATGAGTGAGCCTTCATTCTCATCAGAAATGGCTCAGAGAGGAAATAAAGTGCACACTTAATAGGATGAGGAAATCTATCTTACCCTAGAGAAAAATAAGAAGAAAGAGACAGGATAAGGAGGAATGGGGGAAAGGGGGGGGGGGATTAGGAGATAGATGAGAGAGAAGATTGAGGGAGTTAGTACTCAGATACATCACACTTTTTGACAGGGCCAGGATGAAAGGAGAGAGAGAGAGAGAGGATAGAATAAATGAGAGTGGGGAGAAATAGAGTGGAGGTACAGCTAGTAATAACAACTGTGGGAAAAATATTGAAGCAACTTCTCTGGTAGACTTATGATAAAGAAAGCAACTCTGAAATCTGAACACAGACAGAAGTACAATTTTTTTCTCTCTAATCTTGAGGTTTCTCATTTTTGTGGGGGTGGTAGGGGGTTTATGTTTACTCTTATAACACATTCAATTTACATCAATGTATGGCATGGAAACAATATAGAGACTATCAGACAGCCTTCTGTGGGAGGGCAAGGGAAGGGGGGATAAAAATTGAAGAATTCAGAGCCTTGCAAAAAGTGATGGATACATATTACTATTGTATATAATTGGAAAACAAATAAAATGTTAAAATGTTAAAAAAAATAAAGTAACTTACACAACATTAAATATTTTGGAATATATCTCCCAAGACAAATCCAGAAACTGTAAATTAAAAAGCACTTCTTAGACAAATAAAATCAGAACAAATAATTGTATAAATGTTGATTGCTCATGGTTAGGTCAAACTAATATTATAAAAATGGCAAATTATTTATTCAGTGTCATATGAATCCAACTACCAAATAATTGTTTTACTGAACTAGAAGAAATAGAAACAAAATTCATCTGGAGCAAGGTCAAGAATAGCAAGGGAATTGATGAAAAAATGTAAAAGAAGGTATGCTTTATACTTGTTAAGAAATAGGGTCAGATGAGTGGATTAGGACAGGTTCAAAAGAAACTGTAATAAATAACTATGACAATTTACAATTTGACAGACACAAAGACACCTCCTGGGATAAGAACTCGCTTTTTGACAAAAATTGTTAGGGAAACTGGAAAATAGTATGGCAAAAACTAGGCATAAACCTACATCTCACATTCTATACAAAAAATAAGATTAAAATCGTACAGGATTTAGACATAAAGGATGACACCATAGATAAATTGATAGACCTTGAAATCCTTCATCTATCAGATCTATAGAAAGGGACTAAATTTATGGGCAAACAAGTATTAAAGTGCATTATAAACTGAAAAATTAATAATTTTGATTATATTCAATTAAAAAAATATTTTGTAGTAATAAAATCAATGTTGCCAAAATTAGAAGGAAAACAGAAAGCTTGGAAACAATTTCCAGTGACATCAAATTTATAAGGTTACAAATCATTCCCCATTCGATGAATGTCAAGGGACATGAATAGACAGTTTTCAAATGAAGAAATTAATAGTATATGTAATCATGTGAAAAAATCTTCCAAATCATTATTGATTATAGAAATGCTAATTACAACTCACATATATCACATTCAACAAGATGAGAAAAAGGGAAAATGATCAAGGTTGGCATGGAATGAGTTTCAGGATCTGATGCTGAACAAAGGGAGTAGAATGAAGAGAACAACAGTAACAGCATTGATGAAATTAATATTCTTGAAGCAGCTCCTCTCAGCAGTTCAGAAAGCTAGGCCAATTGCATTAGAATGGCTATGGACAATGTTCTTCCCATCCAAAGGAAGAAAAACAAACCAAAATAAAACAACTCTTCATAGTCTAATGAACACTTTATTAAATTATCTCTTGTGTATCTTTTTCTTTTAATCCTCATTCCTCATACCAAAAATGACTAATCTATAAACATGTTTATCAAAAATATGCATGTACAACACTAACCTAACTCTTCACTGCTGAGAAGAGGAGACTGTGAAGCAAGGGTGGAAGGAAATTTCGTAATTTAAAAATATACATGTTCATATGGATAAAAAGATAAAGATGCTACTCAAATAAAAGAAGGGGGGAAAAATGAAATAGAGTAATGGATCAATGAATAAGGATAGGTTCAGAAGAAACAGTCATAATTGACTACAGTAATCTACTGTTTGATGAACTCTAACACATTAGTTTCTGAGGTAAGAAATATCTATTTGAAACAAATTGTTTGGAAAAATACATAATAGTATGGTGAACATTAGTCATAGACCCACAACTCACACCCTATGCCAAAAATAACATCAAAATGATAAAAGATTTAGACATAAAGGACAACACTACAAATAAATTAATAGACCATAAAAGCTCTATCTATCAGATCTATGGAAAGGGGACAAATTTATGATCAAACAAGAAATAGAGTACATTAGAAATTGAAAAATGAATGATTTTGGCAAAATTAAATTTAAAAGTTTTTCCACTCATAAAATCAATGCTGCCAAAATTACAAGGGAATCAATCTTTACAATGAGGGGTTCTGATAAAAGATCTCATTTCTAAAATATATATAGAATTGCATCAAATTTATAAGGTCATATGTCATTACACAATTGATAAATGACAAAAGGATATGAACAGTGAGTTCTCAAAAGAAGAAATTAAAGCTATATTTAATTATAAGAAAAATGTTCCAAATCATTATTGATTAGAGAAATGCTAATTAAGCAACTATGGGGTATCATCTACCACCCATCAATTTGGCTAAGATGACAAAAAGGGAAATTCATCAATGTTGGAGAGGTTGTGGAAAGATTGGGTCATTAATGCTTTGCTGTTAGAATTGTGAACAGATCTAGCCATTCTGTTGAGTAAGATGGAACTATGCCCAAAGAGCAATGAAACTATCCTTACCCTTTGACCCATGAATTCTAATTCTTGTCCTATATCCAGAAGAAATCGTAAAAAATGGGAAAAGACTCACATGTTTCTAAATATTCATAGCAACTCTTTTTTGTAGTGGCAAATAATATATGAATATTATGGAATACTATTGTTCTAAAAGAAACCATAAATGGAAGGACTCTAGAGAATCATGGAATTAACTATAGGATCTGATACTGAGTAGGGAGCAGTACTCCAAGAACAATGTACACATTTTTTTTAGGTTTTTTTGCAAGGCAAATGGGGTTATGTGGCTGGCCCAAGGCCACACAGCTAGGTAATTATTAAGTGTCTGTGACCGGATTTGAACCCAGGTACTCCTGACTCAAAGGCCGGTGCTTTGTCTACTATGCCACCTAGCCGCCCCAACAATATACACATTAACAACAACAACGTATACATTAGCAACAGCATCCTGGTTGGATATAAGTCCTATCAGCATAGAGAGCTAGGAAAACCCTATTAGTTCTTCTATGGACTATGGTATCTCCATCCAGACAAAGAAATGCAAAACAAAGCAAAACAAAACCCTTCTGAATTTGATTAATACAACATTCACTTTTTTAACAGAAATATCTCATATATTTCTTTCCCTTAATCCAAATTCCTCATATCAAAAATGACTAATCTGTAATCATGTTAAAAACAAATGCATATGTACACTATTAACCTGACTGTTCACAGCTGAGGGGAGGGGGGATGAGTAGGAAGGGAGGGTGGAAGGAAATTTTGTAACAAAAATATACATCTAAATATGGGTGAATATTGAAAAACTTTCATAATATGTATTTGAAAAAAAGTATCAGTAAAACAAAACAAAACAAAAACTTCTGTGTCTGGTGTCTTATCCTGCTAGGTTATTTTAAGAATCTTCCTTATGTAATTTAAATAGAAGTTGTTCAGTTTTCTGGCATAGCACTAGTATAATCTGCAGGTTTGCCAGCTATATAGCAATGGGATTAGCACAATCACGCTGTAGTCCTTCAGTTTCTAGTTCATCTATACCATTTTTCTCCTATATTTTCCTTCAGAGAATCCCAAACTCTGAGCTAGTAATTTGGCAAAATATGTGTCATTCACATTTTCAATATGTAAAGATCAGAAAAGTATACTGCCAGGGTAAGCTTACTTATTCACAGTATTCAAAACTTTTTCATTTCCTGTAACCAAAAGTTATGCATATGAGTGGCATCATGCTAGTTGATGAACTGTTATATCTTGGTGAGAGTCTCAATCAATATTGTGTTGTGTGTCAGTTTCAGAGTCTGCATATAATTCACAAACATCTAAAAAGAGAAAAAAAATGCACCAATACTTCCTCAATTTTGGTCTTGGCTTGTAGCTTTTTAAAGATGATAAATTTACCTTTAGTGCTAAAACTGACCTTGATACCATAGTTATCTTCAGTGACCACATTTGATAGCATGGCTAAAAACATCATACTAAAAATTATGAGAGAAGACACGCAGACTACAATTCTGAGCTTTGCTCTGTACCTTTCACAACCTAGATGCTTCACAACCTTCTTTTTTTAAATTGATCCCCTTGATATCCTTCAACTTTTGTTCTTGCATATAAATATTGTCATTATTTTTCTAGTTACATAAAATAATTTTTCTAGGTGGCATGGAATTGATTTAGCTAATAATTAAGTAAAATTGTGATTTTTGGTTAAGTGACTGTGAAAACATCACAGCATTTTCCATTATCCAGAACCCAAAAAACCCTGTTATCATGAAATGATGTACAATAATGATGAACTTCTCCAGATAACCAAATTTTAAAATAAATATCTATAAACCATCATGATTGACAACATCAATGTTCAGGTCTAAAGAGTTGATGTTTGTTTTGTTGTTGCTGTTGTTTTTGCTTTTTTTTTTGTCCTGACATGGTAAATTTTTGTGTATCTCTCATGTAGGGTGAAAAAGGAATATATTCTCAACAATTTTTCTTCAGAGGTCTATTATATCTAACATTTCTAAAATTTTATTTGTCTCCTTACTTTCATGCTTGTTTTGTGCTTATATTTACCAAGTAATAAAAGGAGAAAATTGAGATTCCTCACTAAATATCATTTTTCTATTTTTATATAATTCCTTTAAATTCTTCAAAATTTTATGCTATTATTTTGTTCATATATACTTATAATTAATATTATTTTGTTAATTTTACATTGTTCATTTTAGCAATATTCTCCTTCCTTATCTCTTTTAATTAAATCATTTTGTTTTTGCTTTGTCTGAGCTCATGAATGCTAGTCCTGCTTTTTTTTGTTTCTTTACATCATCTGAAGAACAACTGATTCTATTCCAGTCCTTTATTTTTGCTCTTTGTATGTCTCAGTACTTCAAGTGAGTTCTGTAACTATCATATTCTTGTTCTTAATCTATTTTGTTATCTATTTCTGATTCATAGGTGAATTCATCTCATTTATATTTAGAGTTATGGTAGCTAACTACATTTTCCTCCATCATATTTTTCTCTTGTTTATCCTTCTCATAACTTTTACCTTGTCCCTCTTCACAAATGTTTTACTTTTGGTCAATACTTTCTTCAATCAATCCTCCCTTCTATTTCTTTTTACTTTCATATATGTAATAGAGAAGATAAAGAAGCTTTAAAAAGTGAACATAGCTTCCTTTGGTCTGCATTAATACTCCATAAATTATTTTCCTCTGGATGTGAATGACATTTTCCAAAACATGTATCTCTGGATTGTCCTTGATCACTAAACTACTGGGAGGAACTAGATCCATTGTAGTTGATCATCTCAAAAATTGGCTTTTAATGTGTAAAATATTATCCTCATCCTGCTGACTTCACAGCATCAAATTGTGCAAATCTTTTCAGGCTTTTCTGAAGAATGGCAACTCATGAATTCTTAATCAACAATCTTATTCTATCACATTCAGATACCATTGTTCAGCTAATTTCCAATTCATTGCTATCCCCTCAATTTCCAATTCTTTGCCACTATGAAAAAAGCTTCTCTAAATATTTTTGTACATGTGAATCTTTATTCCATTTTTATGAACTCTTTGGGACATAGACCTATTATTAGCAGTGTTGGTTCAAAGGATATGGTCAGTTTTATTGTCCTGTAAGTATAGATCCAGATTATCCTCCAGAGGGACTAGATCAGTTCTCAACTCAACCAACCTTACCTGTGTCCCAGTTTTTCCATATTCCATTCCAACAATGATAATTTTCCTCTTTTGTCATTTTGTCATTTTAGTCTTTCTATTCTCAGAATTGTTTTAATTTACATTTCTCTAACCAATAATCATTTGGAGCATTTTTTCATATGATTATAAATAGCTATAATTTCTTCATCTAAAAACTGCCCATTTATATCCTTAGACCATTTATCAATTGGGGAATGACTTGTATTCTTAGAAATTTGATTCAATTCTCTTTATATTTTAGAAATGAGTCTTTTATCAGAAACACTATCTGTGACAATTATTTCCCAGTTGTCTGCATTCCTTCTAATCTTGGTTGCCTTGGTTTTAATTATGCATTTTTAAAATTTAACATAGTCAAAATTATCCATTTTGCAATATATAATGTTTGCTAATCTCCTATTTGGTCAAGAAATCTTCCCGTCTCCATAGATCCCTGTTATCCTAATTGGTTTATGACATCATCCTTTAGACTTAAATTCTGTATGTATTTCAACTTTATTTTGTTATAGGATGTGAGATGTTCATCACTTATAAGCTTATTAATATACCTGTTTAGAAAAATATAAGTAGTGTGACCATGGACACTTCCACTCAGTCTGAAGACAACATGGGAATCCCTAAAATAGACAAACTGGAGTGAATAGAAATTACATAACAAAATAACCCTGAGAAAATCAAATGATCATTTTATGCACTACTCTGCTTCACAAAAATAAGAATAGGATAAACATGGGAATATGGGTAGAGTTTAGGGAATTCATTCTGGAACCAATGACTAGAGAAGATTCCTATGCAAGGACTAGCCTGGGCAACCTCTAAATTTCTAAAATTTCTATGTAAAGATGAAGACCCTAGAGAGATGCTGGTACCAGAATATACTCTAAACCAGAAAAGTCCTATATGCCATTCAGGGTTTCAGAAGTAGAATGCATTCTAAGTCTAGCCTTTATCTCTTTCTCCAAATAGATAATGAGGCTACTGTGAAGGATAAAGAAAGTAAAGTGAGATGCTTTGGACTAAAAGAGTCAAGGTTGTGTGACAATAAACAATAACTTACTTGCATGAGTTAATTGTAAAATTCTCCATGTCTTTACATTTTAGAAATTATCAGTCTCTAAAGATTGAATTTTGATTATGGCTTTGTTCATTGTCTAGACTTAAAGTGATAAGAATGAGAATTCAAATTAAAAGTGCACTTCATTTATTTACAAATTAAACTTGCAATTAACTTGATAACTCTCTAAGTCTACAAGTTACAGAAAAGTTACTGATCTGCTATTTGATATCTAAGTTTATATTTAAGAATGAATGAATTAGTACTTACCATATAGAGAAACTGAATGAAGGGAACACAATTAAAAAAGCAAGGTAGGTCTTACTTTCAATGGATTCATCTTCTAATGGAGGAACAAAGGAGATTATGTGTGTGTACATGTATATATATATATATATATAATATATATGTAGGTGAGATTAGATCTAAAGAAAGGATAGTAAATCTTTGTTCTGTCTATATTCTAGCACTAAGGCAGACAGTAGCACTTAATAATCCTCAAGCTGAGAATGCACTGAAGATTCAAAATATGAATTTGAATGATCTTAGGGACCATTTAGTCAACACGGATTCCATGAATCTAAAAGTTGAGATCCAGATAGATTAAATAACTTAGACCAAGTTCTCACAGTTACAAAATGGAAGAACTGAAATTCAAATACATATCTCTGAATTTTAAACTCAGTATACTTTTTTTAAATTTTAGACCATTACTTTAATAAAAGAAAAAAAAATACCAATTTATTTAATTTACACATATTCTAAAATTGATTGGGACTCAAATATCATATGTTGCCCTTGGTTATAATGCTCTTCAGTGTTGTGAATCATGTTGAGAAAATCTAATTGGTTGTCCACAATTGAACACTCTCAGGTAAATTTCAGTCTTAATATCAGGACATTTACTCAGCGTGTTACAGAACTATAAGCACTTACTATAGTGTGACAGAATAAACACATATGGAACTAATTAACAGAAAACCCTTAATTAAGATAAATTTTTAGCAAAGCATATTCAAACACAAAGGTCAGAGTGTCCTACTGGGTGTCAAATTTTAATCAGTGTTGACAACCAATGCACTGTGAGTGGGAATGAAAGGCCATGGAACAGATGTGTAGACAGAGAAGGCAGACTGTGTCTGAGAGCCAAATTTATGTCTATTGGGGGTTTGGGGTGGGACAAAGGATCAGATCTCCATGACAATGTAGAAAGGGAAAAAAATCTATGCTTAAGGAAAAGTAAGATGAAAATGCCCAGAAGAGTAGCTCAAATTGTCAATGTAAACATATGCTCAGTGAAGCCCAGGTATTCACTACTGAAGATTTTTTTTTATAAATTCAACTCAGAAAACATGATAAAATTTGATATGGCTTAAGAATAAAGAAATTGAATGTTAAAATCCATTCCACTATCCTCATTTTCTGTTTTTGATCATAACAATGGGAAATGTATAGAAATACATTCCATCAAATTATTTAAAGAGAAAAGACAGTTCTTTTTTCATTGAATAATCCAAATTATAAACAAATGAAAGAAATGATTGTATATGAGAGAAAACATTAAATTATACTACTAAACATAATCAAGTTTTCAAGCAAGTTTTTTTAGAAACATGATTTTTTCCTGAAAGTATGCCCTTTTAGAAATTCTGTAAATTATAAGGAATTAAAGTTTGTCCTTTAAATAATGTGTAAAATATGAAAGATTTTAATTACAAATAATGAAGTAATTTATACTTTTAAAATGCTTCCAAATTTTCAATATGTTTTACCAAGATAAACTTCTTAAGTACTTGGTGTATTTATGATTAATTCCATTTTAAAGATAATTAAAACTGAATTTCTGAGAGATTAATATATCCATGGCAATAGAACTGTTGAATGTCTAAGGCAGGATATAAGCTGTCATCTCAGGTCTTAGCATTTCTTTCATTATTCCACATTTTTAATTGCCAAATTCATTCCTTTTAAAGATCTACCTGAGACTATATATACATATATCAGATATCATAATTTCTACCAAAAGACAACAAATCTAAAGTGAATATTTCAGTAAAGTTGGTTGATTATTGTGCCCACAATATGGCAAAAAAAATGATAAGTTTCATTTGTATTCATGATTAGTGCCACAACACTGATACTTAAATATTCAGATACATTAGGCCCTCAAAAATAGTCTTTCACTATCTCACTAACACCAAAAATAGTCTATCTCACTATCTCACTAACCCCAAATGTAATGTTTCTTTCTACTTTCTTTCTACTTCTTTCTACTACTTTCCTCTCTTTACCTCTCTTATATCTTCTTCTCTCCTCTTTTATTTCCTTCCTCCCATATTCCCTTTTTCCCTCCACCCTCTTTCCTCTCTCTCTCTGTCTCTGTCTCTGTCTCTCTCTCTCTCTCTCTCTCTCTCTCTCTGTTTTTTTTCTTAATTTCTCTTTCTTTCTTAATTCCTTAAATGAAACTGTAGGTATGGCAAAATATCAACCTAATTATCATAGGAAAAAATGTAAATACTTTCCACCAAAATCCTGTTGATACTAGAAAATATTTACAATTCAGTTATGAAACAAGTGATAAAGAAAATTATTATTAAACAAGGAAACTTCTTGTTAACTGTAGTGGCTGCATATATCATCTTATGGGTAGCATATTCCAGGACAATATATTAATATTTGAATGGCATATTAGTAGCTTCAAAATCCAAATAAAATTTCCCATCCTGCCTATACTCATACAGCTGAGGTAGCAAATATGTAATATTGAACTAAATAGAAATTTATAAATTATTATATTCTACAAGAAGAATATAGTCATTCCTTGGAGATATATTTTATGAGGCCCCAAAATATCAACAAAAATTTAGAGGAAGGTGAGAGAAAAAAGCAACTGAAAAAAATCATGAAAGGTTGACTTTGTCTATATCTCTAATTTTCCTTTCATTTATATTTAGCATTCATGAATTAAAGAAAAAATATTTAGGATTTTCTAAGGATAATATATGTATTAAATACTGGAAAATATATAAAACTCAATTAAAATATTACCTGTTTGCAAGGTGATCACAATCTATTACTTTTAAATTTGTTTTCCTCATTTTATTACCTCCAATAACGCTCCAAGTCCGTTAATCTAATGTTAGCTAGATTTTGATATAATTAAAGCAATTGTTATTGGAGGTTACATGACCAAAGAGCTTGTACTCTTTCTAGGATGATATGCAATATGAAATACTTATTAATCTGGAAATGAGGAACTTTATTTGAATCTATAATTAATGGATGAATGTGAAAGAGATGAAGTTTGATCTTGAGCCATTCTAGGATATTCCTTATTATTCCAGTTAGTAGCGAAATGAATGGAATCAATGCTGTTTAATGGCATCTCATAACGCACTATCCCTCTATCCTTCTCTGAATTCCCTAGTCAGATGGTGAAATGAAGAAAACATGGAATCAAGAAGACTTAAGCTACCTTATAGGTGAGTAAATCGGTTAGCTCTATCTGTCCTAATTTACCCATCTACAAAAATGGGGATATAATTTAGTACCTATTTATCAAGATTTTTCTGTGGAGTAAATAGCAAAAAGATGCAAGGCATTTAAAAAATTTTAAAGTGCAATATAATTTCATATTACCACCACTGCCACTACTATTACTACTACTACTACTACTGGTGCTGCTGCTACTACTACTCATACTTACACTTACACTCATATCCCTACTTATATATGTAAGTGATGTGGAGCATATCAAAATTCAATTAATATGTTTCTAACTATCAATTTTCTTAAAAGGGGATGTGGTAGGGGTGGAGCCAAGATGGTGACATGAGTGGATCATGTCTTAGGTGCTCTCTCATAAATCTTCGAAACTAAGGACTTTAACTAATTTTTTGAGAGACAGAACCCACAGAGGGACACAATGAGGCAGTTCTCCTACTCAAGGTAACCTGGAAAAGAGCAGAAAGGCTCTGCTCCCTGGGATTGGAGGGGTGGCCTGCCAGAGGGGTGGCCCATCAGAGCAAAAGAACTTCAGCCTCCTGGAGGCAGCCCCAGGGTGCTGGGAGCCACAGGTCACAGCAGTGGGGGGAGTTTTCTGAGCTACACCCTGGGGAGCACCGGGCACAACTTGGAGGAACAGCCGGGAACCTCTGCCAGAGTGAGCACAAGAAGCCCAGGCCTCAGCACACAAAGCAAGCATGGCCTTTCAGCAGCCCAGATCCGGGAACAGAAGCAGGTGGAGCTGGTAAGCAGGAGGACCCAGGTCATGAGCCCATTGAACCTAGGGAGGGGAGTGAAGAGAGAGAGAGAGAAACTGCAGAGCTCTGCCCCTGAAACAGGACTCTGGGGCTCTGAACACATTCAGATCCTGATCACAGTCTAGGCCCCCCCACAGAACAGAAGGACCCCTTCCACCACATCCCCATAGTGGAGGGAGGTGCATATAGTCATTCACAGACCAGGAGGGAGGACAGATCTCACACACTGAGACCATTATGGGAGTGTCCCAAAAGCTCAAGAAGTACCCACAAAACAATCTTAGGCTGGGAAAATGAGAAAGAAGAGAAAAAAGAGAAACACCATTGAGAAATACATTATCAATGATCCCAAGAAGAATCAATATACTCAGTCTGAAGATGAGGAAGAACAAGCTCCTGCATCGAAAGACTGCAAGAGAAATAAAACTTGGGCTTAAGCTATGACAAAGTTCAAAAAAGACTTTGAAAATCAAATGAGGGAGTTAGAAGAAAAACTGGGAAAAGAAATGAGAGAGATGCAGGAAAAACATGAAAATGAAGTCAGCAGCCTAGTCAAGGAAATGCAAAACCATGCTGAAGACAACAGCATGCTACAAACCAGCTTAGGTCAAATGGATAAAGCAGTTCAAAAAGTTATTGAGGAGAAGAATGCTTTAAAAAGCAAAATTGAGCAGATAGAAAAAGAGATAAGAAAACTCTCTGAGGAGAACAAATCCTTCAGACAAAGAGTAGAACTCAGGGAGATTGATGAATTTACGAGAAACCAGAACTCAATACTTCAAAACCAAAAAAATGAAAAATTAGAAGAAAATGTGAAACATCTCATTGAAAAAAACAACTGATATGGAAAACAGACTTAGGAAAGAAAATTTAAAAATTTTGGAATACCTGAAATTCATGATTAGGAAAAGAGCCTTGACATCATTTTCAAAGAATTATTACAGGAAAATTGCCCTGATATTCTAGAAGCAGAGGGCAAAATAGAAATGGAGAGAATCCACCGATCCCCCTGAGAAAGAGATCCCAAAAAAACCAACCCCTAGGAATATTATAGCCAAATTCGAGAACTCCCAAGTCAAAGAGAAAAAAAAATATTACAAGCAGCCAGAAGGACACAGTTCAAATATCATGGAGCTGCAGTCATGATCACACAGGACTTAGCAGCAACTACATTTGAAGCTCATAGGGCTTGGAATATAATATACGGGAAGGCAAAAGAGCTTAGAATGCAGCCAAGAATCAACTACCCACCAAGGCTGAATGTCATCTTCCAGGGAAAAAGATGGACTTCCAATGAACCAGGGGAATTTCAAATGTTCCTGTTGTAATGGCCAGAGCTGAACAGAAGGTTTGATCTTCAGATACAGGACTCAGGTGAAGCATGGAGATTGGAGGAGAGGGGACTTGATGATGAACTGCATGTATTCCTGCATAGAAAAATGACACTGATAATACTCATAGGTTGATAGAGCAGGTAGAGGGAGCTTTTGTAGTTGAAGCACAGGAGAAGGCTGAATTTGAAGATAAAATATGGTGTAAAAATGGAGTCAATAGAAAAAAAGGGAAATGTAATGGGAGAAAGAAAAAGGAGAGGGGTAATAAGCCAAGATATTTCATATAACAAGATTTTTCTTTATTACAATGAGCTATTGCAATGATATGGAAGAGGGGAAGGGAAGGGGGAATGAGGGAATCTTTGCTTTCATCAGAGGTGACTAGGAGAGGAAACAGCATATATACTCAATGGGGTATAGGCATCTGGAGTAAGAAGAAAAGGGGGGTACAGGGGGAGGGAGGGATGTGAGTGATGGAGGAGAGGATGGAACATGGGGGGAGAGCAGTCAGATATAACACATTTTCTTTTTTACTTCTTGCAAGGGGCTGGGATTGGAAGGCCTGTCCAGGACAATAGGGTCAGGTGGATGCTGGGCCTAAGTGGTGGTAGGGGGGCTCAAGGCCTCTTGGCCCCAGGACCAGGGATCTGTCTGCTGAACCAATCAGATACCCTACAGCAGAGTCAGAGTGAAAAGAGAGAGAAAACTTAGTACATGGTAGTGGATAAATACAAAAGGAGGGAGTTGTGATCAGCAATGGCAACAGTGGAAAAATATGGAAGTAAATTTTGTGATGCACTTATCATAAAGAATGTGATCCACCCACACCAGAGTTGTTGGTGTTGGAACAAAGACTGAAGCACATTTCTTCCTATTTTTTTTGGGGGGTGCAGACCAAATGGGACTGGGTGGCCTGCCTGGGGCCCCATAGCAGCGTGATCATTGGGTGTCTGAGGCCGGATTTGGACCCGGTTGCTCCTGCTCAAGGGCCAATGCTCTGTCCACCACCCAGCCACCCCTACTATTATTACTATTTTATTTTATTTGGGGTCCTTTTTTCTATTCCTTCTTCTCTTTTTTGGTTTTTGCAGGGCAGTGGGGTTGGGGAGGCTTGTGTGTCACATGGCTAGGTGATTGTTGGCTGTATGGGGCCGGATATGGGCTTGGGTGTTCCTGGCTCCAGGGCTGGTGCTCTGTCCATTGTGTCACCTGACCATACCTACAATTATTACTATTTTTTTAATTTTAATTTTTTCTCTCCCCTTTATCACTTAAGCGCGTCTGTTTTTTGGGGGGGAGGATATATTCTGTTCACTCTTAAACAAGAATATTTTATTAATGTATAAAAACTTATTTGTACAAAATGAAAATAAATTATTATTAAATATTTTTAAAAAGGAGATGTGGTAAAGAGTTTGAAGATTAGATTTTTCAATTTCTCAATTGACCCTCAACCAGAACATGGGTGAATATCATATGACTCCTCTATTCATTAAGTTCTTGTAGCTCTCGTCTACTCCTGGATTAATTTTAAAATTTTTATTGCCTCTGAAAGTCTTTTATAACCTACTCCATACTGTCATTTTTCAAATATTTTACACATTACAAATTCTTATGTAGGTTTACATTCACTGTCCTTTCTGGACTTTGAGTATTTTGATTGGCTTTCCCTCATGTCTGGGACGATTTCCTTCTTTATATGTGTTTCTTGCTTTATTCTGTTTTATTTAACTCCCCTCTAAAATCCCATCTTCTTCACAAAGATTTTCCCATTCCTTTCAATTATTGTTTCTTTACTTTATTGATTATTTCTCTTTTATCCATATAAATCTTATTTGTTTATAGTCTGCATGAGTTCTCTTTCACTAGATTGTGAGTTTCTCAAAGGCAGAGACTATCTTCTCTCTCTTTATTTCACTAGTGCTTTGTCAGTGCCTGATATCTAATGGGCATTTAATGAATGCTAATAAGCAGAGCCAGAAAATGTACTAGGGCTGAATGACACCATAAAAATCTCTCATACTCAAACAAAATACACACAAGCACACACACCTCTATAAAAGATTATTGAATAGGGGTGGCTAGGTGGTGCAATGGATAGACCACTGGCCCTGGAGTCAGGAGAACATGGGTTCAAATTTGGAGTCAGACTCATAATAATTACTTAGCTGTGTGACCTTGGGCAGGTCACTAAACTTCATTTCCTTGCAAAACTAAAAAAAACACAAAAAAACCAAAAAGATGCAGGAATATTTAGGAAATGAACACATTGTCAAAATTCAAGTATATTATTCCTGGAAAAAAAAATATTTGTTTCATGATAATTTCTCTTTTTTGCCTCAATATCATGCAGGTCGAAAGGACCTGTATATTAACTAGTTAAACAAGGATTAACTCATTTATATAATATTTTGCTGTGGTTTACTGGTTTTCAGTTATGTTTGATGGTTTGTGACACCATTTGGAGTTTTCTTTACAAACATACTAGAGTAATTTGCCATTTCCTTCTACAGTTCATTTTATGGATAAAAAATATAAATGAAGCTAACAGGGATACATGATTTGTCCAGGTTTTCATAGGTAGCAATTTGAAATCAGGTATTCCTTAACCCGGGCTCATCACTATATCCAATGTAGAACCTAGCTACCCATATGATATATTCCTTCTTTTTAATTTTCAATGATATCTACATGCATATTTTTAAGTTAAAAATATTTCCTTCCACCTTCTCATTCCACCTCCCTCCCTTCAGCAGCAAACAGTCATTAGAATTTTACATATATATTTTGATAATCATGCTAAGAGGACTTCTGAGGCAGAGCCAAGATGGTAGAGTGAAGCTAACCTACTCCCAGAGCCTTTCCCTACCAAGGATAAATGAATCCTCTACTCTGATATTCAAAGTACAGATCCCATGAAGAAAAAGAGAAGATTCAAAGAAGTTTTCAACCATAGACTCATGGAGGATATTCAATGAAGTTCTGTCTCTTTGGGGGAAAAGGGGAAGTAAAGTGCAGGAGGCAGAAGAGCAGGGAAAACCAACAGGAGGCTTTTAGCCACAGTCCAGTCCAGGTCCTAACAGCTTAATTATGACAGAGGTACTCGCAGCAAGAAAGCAAGCCAGCATGGAGGATCCTAAGCCTAAACAAAGTCTGAACCCTGAGAACACTAGGGAAAATGACAGAACTGAGTTAGAAACAATTCTCTTATGAATCAAATCCTGGACATAAAGGAGGAAACAAACCTCTGCAAAGCCAAGGCCTGGAGTGCAAAAGCAAAATTTTGACCAACAACAAGCTAGGGATCAGACCCCAGCCCCAGAAAATAAAAGCTTGTATCTATACTCCACAGACCCAGGAGCAGAACAACAACACAAAAAAAGCAAAAAACAAAAATGAACAAAAAAAGCTAAAAGAGCACTCACTATAGAAAAGTATTTCACAGATAAAGATGACAGCAATAACATCTGAAGAAGAAAGCTGTGAAAAATTACTAGCAGGTGAAGTATAAAAGCAATTTATATATTGGACTTAAATACTAAAGCTCATTGAAGAACTTAAGAAAGAATTTACAAACCAAAAAAATGAGGAAGAAGACAAATGGAAAAAAAGAAATGAAAGTCATGCAGGGAAATTTTGACAAGTTGACCAAAGAAATCAATTCCATCAAAAGTAAAAATAAAAGGAAACAGAGGATAATTGAAGAAAATAAAATCCTAAAAATTAGAATTTAATAGTTAGATACCAATGAATCTGTAAGACTACAAATTTCTATCAAACAAAATAAAAAGACTGACAGAAAGTCTGGGAGAATAAAAGAACTTGGAAAGCATCACGGAGGAAATTATAAAGGAAAATTGCCCCCTACTATAACAATATAATAATTGAAAGAATCCACAGAACCTCTCCAGAAAGTGACCCTAGGAGAAAACTTCCAAGGGCTATAATAGAATAATTCCAGAACCCTCAAATAAAAGAGAAAATATTGCAAATAGCAAAAAGAAAACAATTCAAATTCAAAGGGAACACAATCAGACTTATCACCCTCACTGCTGGAGGATCAGAAGAACTGGAATAATATATTTCAGAGAGGTAAGGACCTTTGAATCTTCTCTTTTTTCTTGGTGGGATCTGTACTTTGAATATCAGAGTAGAGGATTCATTTATCCTTGGTAGAGAAAGGCTCTGGGAGCAGTTTAGCTTCACTCTACCATCTTGGCTCTGCCTCAGAAGTCCTCTTAGCATGATTATCAAAATATATATGTAAAATTCTAATGACTGTTTACTGCTGAAGGTGGGAGGTGGGACAAGAGTGTGGAAGGAAATTCTGTAACTTAAAAATATTCATGTGGATATCAATGAAAATAAAAAAATTAAGAATATATCATGTGGGTAGCTAGGTTCTACAGTGGATATCTTGGTAAACTGAAAAATTCAGCATATACTGTCAGGGAAAAGATGAATATTCAATGAAATATAGGACTTCCAGAATTTCCTGGCACAAAGACCAGAACTGAACAGAGAATTCAATTGTCAAATACATGACTAAGTAATTACATTAAAAAAAGGAAATGAAAAAGGGGACTGAAAAAACAAAATTGTTTTAAACAAATGTTGGTCCCTAAAAGAAAATATATGAAAATTCTAATTCCTTATAACTTTACTTCTCAAAGAAAAATTAGAAAGTATAATATAACTGAATACAATGAACCTAAACAATATGGGTATTGAATATGTCCACGATCATATCACAATGTTTGAAACAAAAAGCCCTGAAAAAAAAAGCAAGGGTGTTAACTTCAACTTAAGGTTCTCATTTAACTTTGATTCACTTTAATCACAAGGTGCTAAGCACCTTGTCTAATGAAGGCATCATAAGCTGGGAGGACCTGAGACAGTGTCTCTGTTACTTAAGATCATTTGTAAAGTCCTCAGTGAGACATCCAGAACCTCACAGTAATTAGAGTTCTTCAAAATACAGTTAACTAGATCAACTTCCAGTGTGTCACTTAAAAAAGGATTAGAAGGATACTTTGCCTTGTGAAGAGGATTGTGTGTATGTGTACTTGAAAGATTCTGGAAAAGGAGGTAAGGTAAAAAATGATTATAAATAATTTTTATGCTATTTGATACAATGCTGCTTGTCAAACAATTAAGTGTACAATCTGTGCTGTTATTTTGGTAACAATGGGAGCTTATCAAGCAATCAAGAACTGTGATTGGTGATACCTCACTAGTAATATTAGAGCACCAAGGGAAGAGGCACAACGATTTATAATTTTAGAGGGGAAAAAAGGGAGAATGTTAATGCTGGGTAAATTCTATTCAATATATTTAGTCCATTGAGGGAATAAAACACATTCCCACTTGGGTTTAAAAATCTAACTTAATCTACAGGAAAGGGGGGGTAGACAGGGAATGGGAAAGATAAGAGAAGAAGGGACTGATAAAAGGGAAATGATGGTAGAAAGGAAACTAACCTGAAAGTTAAATTCCTTAAAGAAAAATCAAAGGTGAAAGGAAGTAAAATTTTGGTGAAAAGGAATAAGAGAAGAAGAAAGAGATAAATAATAGGAGAAAGACATCATGGAAAGAAATAAAGAAATAGTAATCTTAACTTTAAATGTAAATGGGATGAACTGCCCCATAAAATGGAAACAGATAGCAGAAAGGAATAAAAGCCACAATCCTACAATATGCTGTTTATAAGGAACACAATTAAAGCAGAGAAATACACATAGGTTTAGGTAAAAGCTAGAGGAAAATATATTTTGCCTCTACAGAAGTAAAAAATTCTGGGTTAGCGATCCTAATTTCAGACAAAGTAAATGCAAAATTAATCTTATTCAAAGGGTGAATGAAGGAAGCTACATCTTCTTAAAAGCTACCATTGGTAATGAAGCTACATCATTACTAAACATTTATGCATCTAGTGATTTAGCATCCAGATTCCTAGAGGAAAAGCTGAAAACCTGAATGAATTACAAAGAGAAATAGACAGCAAATCTTTAATAATGGGAGACCTCCATCTCCCTCACTCAATACTAGATCAATTTAACAACAAAATAAACAAGAAGGAAGCACAGAAAGTGAGTGAAATCTTAGAAAATTTAAATAAGATAGGCCTCTGGAACCTTCACCAAAATTGACCTTATACTATGGCACAAAATTTTTGAAATCAAATGCAGAGAGACAGAAATAAGAAACCCATACTTCTTGGACCATGATGCAATAAAAATCACATGTAATAAATTATCAAGGAAAGATAGGTCAAGAACTAATTGGCAATTAAAAAAACTTTGATTTAAATAATGAGTGGATCAAACTGTAAATAATAGAAATAATCACTAAGTATATCTAAGAAAATGATAAAAGTGAATCATTATACCAAAATTTATGGGATGCATCAGAGGCAGTTTTGAGAGGAAACTTTATATCTCTAAATGTCTATATGAATAAAATAGAGAAAGAGGAGATCAAGGAATTGGGTGTGCAATTTAGAAAGAACTAGGAAAAAAAAATAAACAATCCCAGTTAAATACCAAAGTAGAAGTTCTGAAAATCAAGGGGGAGATTAATAAAATGGAAAGCAAGAAAACCACTAATATAATACATAAAACTAAGTGTTGATTTTATGAAAAAGTAAATGAAATGGACAAATCTTTGGTTAATCCGACAAAAAAAAGAAAATTACCAGTATCAAAAAATGAACTGGGTGAACTAACCACCAATGAGGAGGAAATTAGAGAGATAATTCAGAGCTACTTTGCCAAACTATGTGCCAATAAATTGGATAAATGGAGTGAAATGGATGAATATTTACAAAACCACAAACTGCCCAGACTAACAGAAGGGGAAACTTCCTGCCAAATTAGCAAAATGAAGCCAATCACTGTGCTTAAGGTCTCCTGGTCTCTCCTCAGAAATAATATGAAAAGAAACCCTTTAACATAAATTCAATTGACAAAATCCAGAAAAAAAGAAGCTAGGAGAAGAACATCTGCCAGCAATGTCTGTCTCAGAGGACCATGGGTGAACAGGGAGCGGAGAGCAGAGGGCAAGCCCAGGGACAGCAGTAGAGTGAAGCCAGAGGACTGGCCTTTGCCTGTATGAGCACTGAGTTTGAAGGTCAACCTTAGCTGTGTAAGCTTGGCTGTGGGTACAGATGTCTTGGGATTCCTAGTGGGACTGGAGGGCAAGTTCCAGCAGAGTGTTGCAGAGTACTGACAGATGTCCACCTGATTGGCTGAACATTGATCTGCTGGGATAGGGGCCCTGAACTCCATACTTTCAGCAGAATACTCTTCCCAGAACAAACAGTAGCCAGTTCCCCCCACCCCCTCCCTATCATCCCAAGGTCAGATGTGGACAGCAGAGGTTCCTCAATTCAATAAGGAGATTAACATTTCCACCCTAGGGCCCAACCCACATTATTCAAGGATAACAGTATTCAACTGTGTGCCCCACCCCTGCCAGACCTAGGGAGATGGCCTCAAATCAAGGTTACATACACTCCAGAGAAAGCAACCAACTCCCCCTACTGGCTGGTTCACTTGGAGTTACTAAACCCAGTGAGCAAAGTATCTAGAGTTTTCAAAATCAAACCTCTGTGAATCAGTCTCGCCCCCTACCACAAGATCCTAGGAAAATGAAGAAAGGCCAGTGAGAAGTGGGCCCATTGAAAACTACTTGAATAAATATAACCTAACCCAGAGAGATCATAACTTCTGAGGAGAATTCAAATTGGTCTCCAGTTCAGAAAGACTTACTAGAAAAAATCAGGAAGGAGTTTAAATATCAACTGGAAAAATTGGGAAAAGAACCTCAAAAGAAAATTAACACCTTGCAAGAGAAAATTAGCATCTTGCAATAAGAAAAGAAATCCTTGGAAAATACAATTGTACAAATACAAAAAAACTTATTCTTTCAAATCCTTGATTGGACAAATGGAAAAAAGAAAATAATTCCCTCCAAACTACAATTGGGCAAATGGAAAATTCTTTCAAAAGTAGAATTGTCCAATTGGAAAAGGAGTTGCCAAAGGTAAATGAAGACTATTCTTCCCCCTGAAAAAGAATGGAATGTGTGGAGACTTATGACTTCATGAGAAAAAAGAACCCATTAAATAAAACCAAAAATAAAATAAAAACATAAAGATAATGTAATATGCCACTGACCTTAGAACAGATCCTTGAGAGACAATTTAAGAGTCATTGGGCTTTTTTAAAACAGTGAAGAGGGGGAAAAAAAGCCTGGACAAAATATTACATTAGTGAGGGAAAACTGCTCTGATATCAAAATAGTGACTGAAAAAAATACAACTATCCCCTCTGCAAAGGGATTCCCAAAATGAAAACACCAGCAATATTATGGCCAAATTCAAAAACTTTCAGATAAAACAGAAAATCCCAAAAGCAGCCAGAAAGAAACAATTTACATATGAAGGAACCACAGTAAGGATTACACTAGACCTGGCTGCATCAACTTTAAGGGATCAAAAGGCCTGGAATTCAATATTCCAAAGCATAAGGGACATTGGAATGCAGCCAAGAATCCATTATCAGGCAAAACTAAGCCTTCTCTTCCAGGGGTAAAGATGTACATTTAAAGAAAAAAGGAGAATTCCAAAATTTTCTGTTGAAAAGGCCAGACCTAAATGGAAAATTTGACATCAAACAAGAGACTCAAGAGACACATGAACAGGAAAAAAATAATTAGAGAATAAAGAGTATAAAGAACTGCTATCCAATAAGATGAAACTGGCTATATCCCCACCTGGCAGAATGATTCTCATAACTCTCAAGAACTGTAACTCTATTAGAAAGAATACACCTACCCAGAAGTAATGGCCACTTCAGAATTATCTGTGATTCTAATACAATTATTTAAACACAATATCTCCTTAAAAAGGGGGGACAGTAAGGACACAGGTGAATGGAGTAGATTGAATGGGATGAATCACATTTCATAAAGAGGTACAAAGGAACTATTGGAATAGAGGGGAAGAAATGACGAGACGAGAATCACCTGAATCTTGCTCTCATGAGATTAGGCCTAAAGTTAAAGTATACATGCTCAGTTAAGTTGAGAAACTTATCCCAATTTCCAAGTATTAAAAGGAGAAAGTGTGAGGGTGGAGGAAAAGATGATCTAGCAGAAGGAAGAAGAGGCAAAGGGAAAGGGAAAAGAAAGGGGAGGGGTGTTGGATACAAGGGGAAAAACACACTGAAGGTGGTGATATTCAGACACAAAATATTGGTGCATGTGGATAAAGTGAAAAAGGGGAAAAACTGAACAGAAGGAAGATAGCATGGAGGGCAATCAAAACTAATAATAATTTTGAATGTGAATAGGATGAACTGTCCCATAAAACTTAAGCAAATAGGAGAATGTGTTAAAAACCAGGATCCTACAATATGCTGCTTACAAGAAACTCATTTGAAGCACAAAGTAACATAGAGAGCATACATATAAAGTAAAGGTAAAAGGCTGGAGAAAAATATATTTTTCTTCAACTGAACTGAAAAAATGAGGGGCAGTAATTCTTATCTCAGAAAAAGCAGTTGCAAAAATAGATTTCATTAAAAAAGATAAGGAAGGAAATTATATCCTCCTATTAGGTACCATAGACAATGAAGGAACTTAAGTACTGAATATCATTACAGGAAGACATAGACAGCAAAACTCTACTGCTAGGAGAAATCCAAGTGCATTTCTCAGATTTAGATAAATCTAACCATAAAACAAACAAGAAGGAAGTTAAGGAAGTAAATAGAATGCCAGAAAACCTAGACATGATAGACCCTTGGAGAAAGTCGAATGGACATAGAAAAGAATATATATTTTTTTCTGCAGTGCATGGAACTTAACACAAAAATTGGCTATGTATTAGGGCATATAAACCTAATAATCAAATGCAAAAAGGCAGAAATAGTCAATCCCTCCTTCTCAGGTCATAATACATAAAAATCACATGCAATAATGGTCTAGGGAGATATAGTTAAAATACTAAGTTGGAAACTAAATAACCTCATTTTAAAGAATAAGGGGATCAAAGAACAAATTATAGAAAGAATGATTCATCCTAGATTAAGACAAAAATAAGACAATACCAAAACTTAAGGAATAAAGCCAAGGCAATTGTCAAGGGATATAGTATATCTTCAAATGCACATGAATAAATTGGAGAAAGAGGAAAACAATGGACTAAACATACAACTAAAAAAATAGAGAAAGACCAAATTAAAATGCCCCAATTAAATACCAAATTAGAAATTTTAAAAATTCAAGGAGAAATTAATAAAGTCAAAAGTAATGAAATGATTGAACTAATAAATCAAATCAACAGTTGATTTTTTGAAAAAATAAAATTGATAAAACTCTGATTAAATTGTTTAAAAAAAGAAAGTAGAAAACCAAATTACCAGTATCATAAATGAAAAAGATGAACTCACCATCAATGAGGAAGAAATTAAAATAACAATTCAGAATTGTTTTGCCCAACTGCATGCTAATAAATTTGATAATTTAAAGTGAAATGGATGAATACTTTAAAAACATAAGTTCCCCAGGTTAAATGAATAGGAAATTCAATAATAAGTAATCCTATCTCAGAAAATGAAATTCAACAAGCCATTATTGAACTCCTTAAGAAAAAATCTCCAGGGCCAGATGGATTCACAAGTGAATGCCATCATACATTTAAGGAACAGTAGTTTCCAGTTCTATATAAAATCTTCAATAAAATAGGTGAGGGCACAACTCTACTTAACTCTTTCTATGACACCAGTATGGTGATGATACCTAAACCAGGAAGAGTTAAAACAGAAAAAGAAAATTATAGACCTCTCTCCTTAATTAATTTAGATGCAAAAATTTCCAATAAAATCTTAGCAAAGTGATTACAGCAAGTAATCACTAGGATTATACACTATGGACAAACAGGATTTATCCTAGGAATGCAGATTGGTTCAATATTAGGGAAAATGTTTGTTTAGTTACCTAAATAAATAACAAACTTATCAGAAATCATATGATCATATCAATAGATGCTGAAAAATCTCTTGAAAATACATTCAAACTAAAAACACTAGAGAACATGGGAATAAATGGTTTGTTCCTTAGAATGATAAACAGTGTCTATCTGTAACCATCCACAAGCATTATATGCAATGAGGATAAGCAATAGGCATTTCCAATAAGATCAGGGGTGAAACAAGGATGCCTGTTATGACCACTACTATTCAATATTGTATTAGAACTATTAGCTTGAAAAAAGGGAATTGTTTTCATGAAATTTACTATGTATATTTAACTCATAAACTTCTTTTGCTTAAAATATCTCCATGAGAGACAAAATAACTATATCATGTTCTAAGGTATTCTTGGTGAAATTTACCATTTGTTGTAAAAATCTTTGAGGTTATAATTTATTTTATTTTGAGGTTTGAATTAAAATAGAGTTCTCTGATGGTTAAGTCAGTAATTCACCATATTAGAGAAATGCCATTAATCACTCAGAAGGAATTGTGTGGAGAGATAAGGGGAAAAAAATCCAAAATGATGGTCTTTGACCTCAGCCCAAGGCTAGATTCCTTTAGTTTATTTTTCCTTTTTTTCCTTTGAAAAATTATTTTTCCCACCTACTTCCTGAATATGGTGTTGAAGTACTGCTGTTACTGCATGATTAGTTATTGGCTAAGATTTTTACCTTAAATTAAACAGAGTTCAGATTATTTATCCTGCTGTACATGCATTTACTCATTAAACCCACTTTTGATATAATCATGTCCCAACTTTTCCCTTTGATGGTAAATCCCTACAATCAGAGCAGTTCGGCCATAGGAGATAAAAATTCTCTTCTAGTGTCCCCCTACATAATGAAAGGATCTGGATTGGGGAACTGCTACAATATGGTTGAAACACTGATTCAATTACCAACTAGTCCCAATCATTCTTGGGATCATGAAGTATGATTTTTATTCCCTATATGTCTCTGCATTGCTATTCTTCCCCAGGTCACTCCTCTTGGTCGGGATCCTATCTTTACTCTTTAATGACCCCTGCACTTATCCCATTACTAAGCAATGTATAGAGTTCATGGTCCCTATTCAGTAAATTATTTTTGTAAGATTCATTTTCTCCACATTAGAGACATTGCATCTCTGACTAGTGGCCTGAATGGAATAACATTCTGTATGTGATTCTGGAAGCCAGAATCCCTTATATTCTGCTTTAGACAATTCTTGGATATACTTCAACATACCCTTAAACAGGGTAGGCAAGGACAGGTCTAAATTCACTTTTCAGCTAGAAATTACTTCAGAAGAAAAGAATATTCACCTCAACTCTCAAATGAATTTGATCCAGAATGTGGAATGGAGTAGGGGATATATTGGACAGAAAAATCTGTTTTATAATTAATCTATTCCTAGTGGATTGATCATGTACTTTACATTCACAACCCCCGCATGTCAAATCCTATTGTCCAAGCAATGAGGTCAGTGACCTTCTAGTAATGTACCCCTTCTTGCAAGACCTCCATGAATCCCTACACCCAGGCACAAAGCAAGCCTCTAACAACAAAACTCTGGATCTTTGCCTTAACCTGAAATGATTAAATCTTTGACCTACCATACCTTATCCACATATCCATAAGTATTTCTTCTCTGCTCTCTGGGTTACTGTTCCTAACCAACCTATACCTAAATTAATTCATCTTATTGCCTGGATAAAAGCATACCTACTCCTCAGGTATGCTGTTGTTTTGTTTTCCTTTGGAAAGCCTTCCACACCTGTTGAGTGTCATGCCCCAAATAACCTTTCAGACTCTTAACTTTCCTTACTGATTATACCCAGATGATCCTTCTTCCTTTGGGATGGCAGCCCAAATATTCACTACAGTACTACTTATATGAACTGTCCCTCGAATTTCTTCTGGGCTAGAAGAATTCCTTATACTCTACCTGCATCTTTAGCCAGCTTCATTTTCTACATTATTGAGTAGATAATAGTTGGGACATTAAAAGCAGAGTTTCAGGATAGAGTTCCAAGGCAGAGCCAAAATGGTGGCATGAGGCTAACATGCTCCCAGAGCTTTACCCTAACAAAGGTATATGAAGACTCTGCACTGACATTCAAACTACAGATCCAACCAAGAAAATTAAAAATATTCATAGAAGTTTTCAACAGCAAACATTTTAGAGGATCTTCAGGGAAGTTGTGTCTCTGTGGGGGGAAGAGAAGTGAGGTCCAGGAGGCTGGAGAGTGGTAAAGCAATTGGGAGGCTTTTAGCCATGGTACAGTCCAGATCCTGACAACTTGCCAAAAGTAGAGGTCCCAGCAATTAGAGAGCAAATCAGTAGGGAGACTCCCAACTCCCCAAAAAGTTTGCATCCTAAGAACTCCAGGGCAAAAGTCAGAACTGGGTTGGAAACAATCCACTGTGAAATTAGAACCTGGAAATAAAAGAAGAAATAAACCTCTGCAAAGGCAATGGCCAATGATGAGCCAGAGCTCAGAACCTAATCTTAGCATAAAAATCTTGGATCTATATTCTCTATAAGCCCCAGGAGCAGAGTTAAAGCAACAAAGATGAACAAAACTGCCAAAAGTGTGTGGTCACTATAGACAACTATTTTATAGACAAATATCATAGTAATGCCATGTCTGAAGAAGAAATCAATGGAAAATCACTCTTGGTGGAAATCTCAAAAGAGTCTATGAATTGGAATCAAACTCAAAAGCTCATAGAAAAGCTTAAAAAGAATTTAAAAACCAAAGAAGAGAGGAAGAAGAAAAACAGAAAAAAAGAAGAATTAAGGAAATTAAGAAAAATTGACCAAAGAATTCAGCACTTTTTAAAAGGAAAGTAAAAGGGTAATGGAAGAAAATAAAACCTTAAAAATTAGAATCAAATAAATAGAAACAAATGAATCTACAGGAGTGCAAGGTTCTATGAAACAAAATAAAAAGGTTGACAAAAACTGAAGAAAACATAAAGTGTATTTTAGAGAAAACAAGCAACCTTGAAAATAGAACCGGGAGAGATAAACTATAATTCAACAGACTACCAGAAAGCCTACAACAATAAAAAAAAAGACATGAAAAACATGAGTCAAGAAACTGTTACTGAAATCTGTCCAAATAGAAAAATAAGACAATAGAACCATTGGAAAGAATACACAGAATCCTTCCAGAAAGAAACTTCAAGGAAAAAACTCCAAGCACTGCCATAGACAAATTCCAGAATTCTTAAATAAAGGAGAGAATACTGTAAGCAGCAAAAAAGAAAACAATTTAAATACAAAGGAAACACAGTCATTCTCTTACAGCTCCTATTAGTCTCAACACTGAAGAACCAAAAGACTCTAATATCATATATCGAAGGGCAAAGAACCTGGGATAACAATGTGAAATTCACTACCTTGCAAAATTCATCAGATACTGTCAGCAGAAAAAGATGGATGCTCAACAAAATAGAGGACTTCCAGAATTTTCTGATAGAAAGACCAGAACTGAACAGAGAATTCATTCACCAAATAAATGACCCAAGAATTATATATAAAGATGAATGAGGAGAGTAAGGAAAAAAACAAAGCAAAACAAAACAAATGTTGGTCAAGACCATCAAATTGCATATAGCCCTAAAAGGGAATATATAACAATTCTAATTCTTGCAAAGTTTACTTCTTTTAAGATAATTAAAGGGTCACATATAATTGTAGAAATGAGACTTAAAGGATTTGGTTATAGTTGTACTTTTCTGTCTATTGAAGAGATCCAAAGTGACAACCCTCTGTTTGAGACTAAAAGCCCTGATGAAAAACAGGAGTGTTAACTCTAAACTTAAATGTCTCATTATCCTTTAACCCACTTTAATTCTATTGTGCTGACAAAGTTTAACATTTTCTTTGAGGAATGAATCATTAAGTGGTTGTCTTGAGTATATCATGACTTGCAAACATTTGTAAAATTCTCAAGTGAGACCTTCAGAGCCTCCCAGTATTTAGAGCCTTTTAACATTCTTGTACTTAATTCAGGGTATTACTTAATTCTTGCTTGACTTAACAAGGGGTTAAGCACCGGTGGGGACAAGGGCATAAAGTATGAGAGAAAATAGGCTTGGGGGGAGGGGGACAAATAATTCAAGAAATAATCTGCCTAAGGGGGCAGCTAGGTGGCACAGTGGATAGAACACTGTCCTTGAAGTCAGGAGTACCTTGGCTAAAATCTGGCCTCTGACGCAATAATTACCTAGTTGTGTGACCTTGGGCAAGCCATTTAACTCCATTTACCTTGCAAAAAGCTAAAAAAATAAAAGAAAAAGCAATAATCTGCCTATGGATAATATTTTGGATCACAAGGAGAATACATGTTCTTGGAGGGTACTTGAAAAGGGGGTAAGTAAAAAATGATTATAATTATAATTTGATGTAATTAAAGACAATATTGCATATCCAGCAATCAATTGATCAGATGATACTTAGATAACAATTTAAATTTATCAAGCAATCAAATAATCAAACCTGGATTGATGATACCTGATTAATAGTACTTCAGTGATAAGTTACACATGGTGAAGAGGAACAAAGAAATATAATTTTAGAAGAAAAGAAGGGAGAGTATGAACAATGAATAAATTCTATTCAACAGATTTGACCCAGAGATGGAATAAGATTAAGGGTTTAAAAAATATCTCCTAATCTGTAAGGGGGGGGGAGGGAAAGGGAAAGATAAAGGAAGAAAGGACTGATAAAAGGGAAGGTGAAAATAAACTGAAAGCTAAATTTTAAAAGAAACGTTAAATGGGAAAGGGAGTAAAATCTTGGTGAGGAAGAATAAGATGGAAGTAAAGAGAAAAATATAAATGGAGAAAGACAGCATGGATAGAAATACAGAATTAATAATCTTAGCTGTTACTGTGAATGGGATGAACTGTCCCATAAAGCAGAAGCAGATAGCAGAATAGATTGCAATATGTTGTTTACAAGAAACACATTTGAAGCCAAGAGATATATAGAGGATAAATGTAAAAGGATCGAGCAAAATATATTATGCCTCAGCTGTAGTAAAAAAAAAAATCAGTGGTAGCAATCCTGATCTCAAAATAGTAAAATAAAAAATCAATTTCATTAATAGGGCTAAGGAAGAAAACTACATCTTCTTAAAAGTCTCTATTTTTAATGAAGCTATATCATTACTAACATGTATTTGGCTAGTGGTATAGCATACAAATTCCTAGAGGAAAAGCTGAGTGAATTACAAGTGGATGTAGAGAACAAAACTCTAATAATGGGAGACCTCAACTTCTCTCTTTCAGAACGAGAAAAATCTGACCACAAAATAAACAAGAAGGAAGTTAAGAAGGTGAATAAAATCTTAGAAAACTCAGATTAAATAGACATCTAGAGAAAACTTAATGGGAAAGGACATGGCACCATTACCAAAATTTTCCATGTACTACAACACAAGACAACTTATAATCAAATGCAGAAAGGCAGAAATAATAAATACACACTTCTCAGACTGTGATGCTATAAAATGATATGTAATAAAAAGTCATGGAAAGATAAATCAAAAAACTAATTCAAAACTAAAGAACTTCATCTTAAAGAATGAGAGGATCAACAAGAAAATAATAGAAATAATCAATAATTTTATGGGAGACTATGACACTTATGAGACATCATACCAAAATTTATGGGAGGCAACCAAGGCAGTTTTGAGGGGAAAATTGATATCTCTAAATACTATTATGAATAAAATAGAAAAAGAAGAGATCAATGACTTAGGTATAGAACTAAAAAAGCTTGAAAAAGAAAAGAACCAATTAAATATCCCAAATTAAATACCAAACTAGAAATTCTGGAAATCAAGGGATAGATAAACAAAATTTAAAGTACGAACGTCATTGATCTCAAAAAGTATTTACAATTCTTTTTATGAGAAAACCAATAGAATAGACAAATCTTTGCTTAATCTTGTTAGAAAAGGAAAGAAGATAACCAAATTACCAGTCAGAAACCAAAAGGTTGAACTAACTACCAATGAAGTGGAAATTAAAGTCATAATTTGGAGCTATTTTGCAAATTGTATGACAAAATTTGGATAACCTGAGTGAAATGAATGAATATTTACAAAAATGCAAATTGTCCACATTAAAAGAAGAAGAAATAAAATATTTAAAAAGCCCCATTTCACATAAAGAAATTATAGAAAACATCAAAAAAAACTTCTTAAAAAAGACTCCCATCCAGATGGATTTGCAAGTGCATTTTAACAAACATTTAAGGAACAATTAATTACTATTCTACAGAAACTATTTTAAAAATAAGAAAAGAAGGGAGTTCTGCCAAATTCCTTTAATGACACCATGATGCTGATACGTAAATTAGGAAGAATCAAAACAAATAATGAAAATGATAGAGCAATCTCCCCAAAGAATAACAAGGGGAGACTGCAGCAAGTAATTACTAGGAAAATACACCATGAGCAGGTAGGATTTATTATAGGTAGGCAAGGATGGTTCAATATTAGAAATATGCTTAACAGTGAACATATCAATAGCAAGACCAACAGAAATCATATGATTATCTCAATAGATGCTGCAAAATCCTTTGATAAAATACCTCATTTCCTATTAAAATCACAAGAAATGAAGTTTTCATTAGAATAATAAATAGTATCTCTCTAAAACATCAACAAATATTATATATAAAGTCAATTAGCTAGAACATTTTCAATAAAATCATGGGTGAAGTAAGTGTACACATTATCACATTACTATTCAATATAGTATTACAAATGCTAACTCTATCAATAAGAGAAGAAAAGAAATTAAAAGAAACAGAATAGGCAACTAGGAAGCAAAGCGTTTACTGTTTGCACATGATATTATGCTATATCTGGATAATTCTAAAACATCACCTAAGAAACTCCTTAAAACAATTCACAAATTCAACACAGTAGCAGTATATAAAATAAGCTCACATAAATCATCAGCGTTTACATATATATATATATATATATATATATATACACACACACACACATACATATGAGCAGCAAAGTCCAAGATCAAGATATTTAAAGAGAAATTCCATTTAAAGTAATTACAGAAAACATTAAATACTTGAGAATCTACCTCCCAAATCCAGAAACAATGAATAAAAATATAAAGCACTTCTCATTCAAACAAAATCAGATGTAAATAATTGGAAATATGACAATTGCTCATTTTTAGGTAGAGTTAATACCAAAAAAATGACAATTCTACCCAAATTAAATTAGTTATTCAGTGCTATATCAGTCTAACTACAAAATAGCCATTTTTCCAATTTTGAAAAAATATTAACAAATTTCACCTGGAGTAACAAAAGTTCAAGAATAGCAAGAGAGTTGATGAAAAAATGTAAAGGAAGGAGGCTTAGCTCTAACAGAACTAAAGCTATATTATATAGAACAGTCATCAAAACTGCCCAGTACTGTTTAAGAAATAGAGACATGGATAAGATGATTTGGAAAGTTTCAAAAGAATCAGTAGTAAATGACTGTAGCAATCTTCTGTTTGACAAATACAAAGACTTCAGCTTCTGCTATAATTCACTAATTGACAAAAATTGTTGGGAAAATTGGAAAACAGTATGACCAAAACTCAGCATAAAACCACATCTCACACCCTATACCAAAATAAAGTCAAAATGTGTACAGGATTTAGATATAAAGTGTAATACCATAAATAAATTAATAGAAAAAGAAATACTCTATCAGATCTATGAAAAGTGGGGAAATTTAGGACTAAATAGACAATGGACTACATTATAAACTACAAAATGAATGAGTTTGACTTTAGTAAATTAAAAAAATTTCACATTAATAACATCAATGCTGCCAAAATTAGAAGGAAAGCAGAAAGCTGGGAAATAATTTTCACAACTAGGAGGTCTGATAAAAGTATCCTTTCTAAAATCTATAGAGGATTGGATGAATTTTATACAGTTATAAATCATTCCCCAGTTTATAAATAGTCAATGGATATGAATAGACAGTTCACAAATGAAGCAATTAAAACTATAAATGACCATATGAAAAAATTCTCCAAATCATTATTGATTAGAGAAATTCAAATTAAAATAAATATGAAGTATCACTTCACACTTATTGGATTGACTAAGATGAGAAAAACAGAAAATGATCAATGTTGGAGGAGTTGTGTGAGAACTAGTACTAGTATTATGAGAAAAGAAAAATAAGGTGTGTCCCAGGCCTTAAATAAATTATGTATTCAGTACTTATTATGTACTGCTTTTGGGAAATGCTTGATGTGGCCAGCAAAACAATATATAAATCCATTTATCCACAAAATCCTGGTAGGGGTGTTTAATGACCCAAAACTTACAAGAACAGAGAAAATAAAATCTCATATGAACCAAGTTCTCCAAGAATGAAATTACTCCAATCTAAATGTTTAGGTGCAAAACAAGAAGTATATATTATCCTCCACACTCCAAGTCTAGTAGCAGTTCTTTTACATTATCTCTATATTGCCCCCCCCATAAAGATGGTAAGAGTCGGACAACCTTAGTTTGTGACTTAGAAGCTCTCAGTTCATGAAGACAGTACCTTGAATATTCTCATTTCACTCTTTCCCACTTTCCTTGTCTTTCTCTGTCTTTTCCTGCCTTTCCCTGTTTGTCTCTCTCTCTCTCTCTCTCTCTCTCTCTCTCTCTCTCTCTCTCTCTCTCACACACACACACACACACACACACACATGCACACACACAGACACAGCTGTCCTAAAGAAAAAAAAATAGGACATATGTAGGAGGCTTCATTTACTTACATTCTGACTATTGTCCTTCATTCTTTTTTCTATTTAAATTATTTATTTGATCTTGCAATGGGGTTAAGTGGCTTGCCCAAGGTCACAGAGCTAGGCGATTATTAAATGTTTATCCCAGGATGTGAAATCAGGTCTTCCAGACTCCAGAGTTGGTACTCTATCCACTGTGCCACCTAGCTGCCCTGTGTCCTTCATTCTTGAAGACAATCAAAATGATATCATTATTTTGGTGTCAATGTACAATATGTCTTATTTGACTGATCAGACACATTATATTTCAGAAGACTACAAAGGTCAAGTGCAAATAGTTCATGTGAACTTTTGGAGTGGAGATGTCTCTAAATTTGTACATCTCATATTTCTTTTGAGCTATTGCAAATAAATTTTCATCATATATCAGAGTACCTTTGTTGATGAGAGCATATTGTGCTAGGAGACTGTAATCAAATGTCTCCCAAGTCATGTAATCAATTCCAAAGTTCTTCAGAGAGACTTTGCCCTATATCCCTTCATTTGGTCTCCCTATGAATATCGTCTTGTGCGAGTGCTCCATAAGATAGTCTTTTGAGCAAACAGACTTGGCATTTGAAAAATGTGGTAAACGCATCAGTTCTGGAGTAATATTTGAATGTTTGGCACTTAAGTTCAAGAAAGGTCCTCAGTGTCTGGTACCTTATGTTGTTACTAGGTGATCTTCAGAATCTTCATAAGATTATTCAAATGGAGATGACACAGAACTAATATTTTGTTCAGTTATCACAGGCATATAATAATGTCAGCAGAACAGTTCTGTAGACATATACATTGGCAAGCAGTATAATACTGCTTTCCCATACTTTTCTTTACAGTTTCTGAAACAATGCATTGGTTTTGGTATTATGTTCTTTAACCTTGCAATTTTTGCATGTAACCCTAAAAAGTAAACTGCCAAGGTAAGTGAACTTAATCATCATATTCAATATTTTATTATTTGCATTAACTTATGGGTCCATGTATGGATGGTATAGCTCTGATTGCTGGATTACCTATATTTTCTTAGTGTTAATTATAAAGACAAAATCATTATATGGAATAGAATAATTCCATTCTATTAGAATTCCATTCTAAAAGGAAATAGTCCATACTCAGAGGGTGCACTGAGCACACAATCACTTGTGAAGAATAAATCATGCAACAACTCTCCTTCTGCTTTAATTGTGACTTGTACCCTTTGGAAATCAAATAATTTGCCATCAGTGTGTAGGTGACCTGGATTTCATTTTTTCCCTTATTGTGTCTGGACTTCTTTTCTGCTCCTAGTATTTCTTTTGGAATTGTTGAGCAATGAATAGCATATTAACCATTCCTCAGCCCTTTCTGAAGTTTCCTTGGCACGCAGGTAGATAACCATTTTCTAGTCGAAGGATCAAACTATTAAGGAGTGCTCTGCCAAGAATCTTGCTGTCAATGATTGAAATAGTTACGCCATTGTGATTGTCACAGGACAGTTTATTATCTTTACCTCTATACTGGTGGAAAATGGAGGTATTTTTGAACTCCTGGAGATAATTATTTTTCCACATAACCTAGAACCCTCCTAACCTAAGAATCTCCACTGCAATAAAATCAGTGCCATTCTGGTTTTTAACATGAGTGGAGTCTAATCACCTTTCAAATCTCCTTCTGTGCAAAGTTCAGCTGTAGATGTATGAACTTCAAATTGACTTACATAGTCAATGGTTTCAGAATAAATTGATAACAGTCTGATGAGACTACTGTTCAACCCATCTCTCTAGGAGCATTTCCTTATCATCAATCAAGGTATCCCCACTAGCACTAGATGCTTATATAATCAAGAGACAAAATAGGTCTTTGGCCCATCAAGGGCATTATAAAAGATAGACTTTGGATTGCTAATCTTAGTGTAAAACTAAGTGCAAAACTAAAAAAAATTCATCTGCTTTATTTCTGAACCAAGAATGCTGCATCTCTCTGAGTTTCATTTGTACTTTACTTTTGATGAAATTAAATGGTGCCTTCTAAGAGACAGATGAGCTATCATGCTAGTAAACTGTAAAGAATTATCAGATTCTGAGAATTTATCAGCTTCTGAAGTTCCCCATTAATTTCATCAAACCTCTTAGCTTTTGTTAAATGTCTGACTCAAATAAGTCAATATAGCATTGTACACCAATAATCTGAAAACTGACAATTCTGATCCATTTTTGCCAACTATATTTTGACTTGGTTTTACCTACAAGTTAACCACAACCTGTTTGTTCTCAGAAAAGTGCCCTAATCTGTTGACATTATTTTCTCAGTCATCTTGCTTTAGAACCACAGCTTTTGCTGAATGAGAAGGTTTAAAATGGAGAGCATAAGTTTATGATCCTTTCAGCACTTCTGTGCCATACATTGCCTTCATTACTCTCACATCCTGTCTGTCTCTTCTTTTATAATGATTGTGCCTATTAAATGTTTCCTGTAAGAGTGCATCCATGAAGTTTTATTGTCTTTAAGTAAATGTAAGTCAGTGTTGGTAATGAAAAATTCATGAGATGTATAAGTAAATGATTATTATTATCATTGTTTCTGACTCCAAGTCTCCCTGTTATGTCTTCTAGGTTGTGCCTGTTTTTGTATTAATGTCACCCAGAATTATAAGCTTTTGGTGCATTGATGAGTAGGATCTCCAGGGATTTCTTAATTTTTCTTTGATTTCATTGGATTTTATCATGGCGTGAGCATATGCACTGATAATGGTGGTATGGCACATTTTTTTTTGCAAGGAGAAATCATGTTGTCATGATTCTGTCATTTACTTCTTTTAGGAAGCATATATGTTTGTTGACTACATGAAATTTGATTGCATAATCTCCACTGGCTTCATGGCTCTCCCCTTCACTGAGACCATATTAGAAAAATAGATATCTAGCTTCAACTTCCATAAACTGTATTTCATTTGCCAGTCTTGTTTCATTCACTATTTTGATATGTACCTGACAAGTTCTCTTATAACATGGCCTGTTTATCTTTCAGGTCTATTGAATTTCATGTTGACTATAAGTGTGTGCCCCACAAAGGAAATCAGCTTTGCAAAGATTTTTGTATTTATGTATGTTTGTGCGTTTTGTGTTTTGACACAGATTTGGATCCCTGTCTGTAATGGCAAGCAATCAAGTATGAAGTATTTGATTTTTAGGACACTTTCCTAGGCCCTCCTTTCAGAAGGTAAACAGTTGTAGTAATTAAAAAAAGGCTGCTAAGAAAACCAGGTGGCTGCCAAACACCACTGATGTTTCAGTTTAGAGAGGAGATGACCAAATGTCCTATGCTGCTTGTGTGGTGACTAAAGCTCCAAGTGGTGCTTTGTCATTTGCTTGTTACTACAGGACCTTGAGTCAGGTAAAATAGGAAAAATGAAATAGGTAATGCCTTTTGACTTATGTATAAATTAGATTTAAGAGAGTTGAGTAGCATGAAGCTAATAGTCTCACTTTCTCCCAGAGTCATTTAAGTCAAATGCTAAAACAAAGTTCAGTAGTGATGGTTTGGCATGCAATGGATGACCTTGGCATTTTCTTTGTCAAACAAGCTCTAAGTAGTTCAAAGTACTGTCTTAGCCACCTTCTTGACCAGTGGAGCAAATTGCTCTCATCTACATAGTCTGCCTTTAGAAGTCTTTATATGGGGATTAGACACTCCCTGAACTCACTGAAGTATTTGAAACCCTTCAGTTATCCTTACCCTGGTGAGCCTGAAATATTTTATTGGAGTGTGACCACTGCCATAGGTTCTTGCAGCCATGGGTGAGAGATGAAAGAATCAGGTGGACAGCAAAAGTAAGATATGCAGCTTTGAGAAAGACTCAGCAACTCTAACACCAGAGGTACTAATCTGCCCTGAACACAAACTATACTCTTAATGCTCTAAATAAATGTGTTATTTCAAATCCTACATTGAATGCACTGTTCATCACCCCTCAAATAACTGTTTCTGTACTCCCAGAAGCTTCTTTAGAAGTCCATTTATGCCTAGTAGTTACTCCTGCAACCAGACCACAAATCATTAATATTTGTTAATGATTTTCTATGAGGAATTAAAAAGAATAAAACCTTAGCTTTCTGGATATCAGGTCTATAATTTTTGCATTTATTTATTTTATTTTGTCTTTTGCAGCTGGATTCTCAAATATATCATTAAGATAATGGCAAGGGACAGTTAGATATTACAGGAGATAGAATACCAAGTCTGAAGTCAGGAGGACCTGAGTTCAAATTCAACCTCAGGTACTTAATAATTACCTATCTATGTGACCTTGGACAAATCACTTAATCCCATCGCATTGCCAAAAACAAACAAAAAGGATGATAGTAAAAAAAATTATGGATAATTGTAAATAATTCAGGAAGAGTGATGTCTCAAAGTCCTACTCATCATAGGTAGAATCAATCTTTATTGAAAATATACACCCTGGGAGGGCAAAGCCAAGATAATGACAGGAGAAGAACCTCTCTTAGGTGCTCTCTCTAAAACCTTATAAAATAAGGACTTTAATTTTTGAGAGACAGAACCACCAGAGGGATCGATCCAGTGAGGAAGTTCTCCAGCCCAAGGTAGCCTGGAAAATAGTGGAAAGGCTTGACTCCACGGGTTTAGGGGGTAGCCCACCAGAATGAAGGAACTTCAGCCTCCTGGAGGCAGCCACAGTACACTGGGAGTATCTGCTCACCACAGGAGGGGCAGTTTCCTGATCTACACTCTGGGGAGCACAGGGCACAACTTGGAAGATGGGGGGGGGGAGGACCTCTGCCTGAGTGAGCCTGTGAAACCCAGCCCTCAGGGCACTCAATGAGTAGCATGGCCAAAGCAGCCCAGATACAGGAAATGGAAACAGGCAGAGCCAGTAATCAGGAGCCCCCATGCAACTGAGCCTTGAGTGCTGAGCCTAGGTAGGGGAGTGTAGATAGACTTTCAAGGTCTGTCCTCTAACCCTGGAACAGGACTCTGGGACTCTGGCCACATTCAGATCCTGATAACAGTCTAGGTCCCCCATAGAAGAGCAGGACCCCACCACCTCAGCCCCTTGGCAGAGGTGTGTACTTGTAGTCATTCAGAGACCAGGAGGGAAGACAGAGTTTCACACACTAAAATACTTGTTGGGGGGGGGGCATTGTCCCAATAATGCTCAAAAGTTCAGGAAACACCCCAAGACCAGGCACAGGCTGGGGAAATGAGTCAATGCATATACAGAAAGAAAAAAGAACACCACTGAAAAAATAGATTGCCTATGATCCCAAGAAGGATCAAAGCACTCAATTGGAAGATGAAGAAGTACAAACTCCTGTATCTAATGTGTGCAAGAAAAATGGAAATTGGGCTCAGACTATGACAGAGCTCAGAAAAGATTTTGAAAATCAAGTGAGGGAGATAGAAGAAAAATTGGGAAAAGAAATGAAGAGATGCAGGAAAATTATTAAAAAAGAAGTCAGCAGCTTATTCAAGGAGATCCAAAAAAATTCTGAATAAAGTAACATAATAAAAACCAGCATAAGTCAAATGGATAAAACAGTTCAAATAGTTATTGAGGAGAAGAATGTTTTAAAAGGCAGAATTGGCCAGATGGAAAAAAGAGATAAGAAGGCTCTCTGATGAAAACAAATCCTTCAACTCTAGAATGGAGCTGAAGGAAGCTGCTGGCTTTATGAGAAATCAAGAAACAATACTTCAAAACCAAAAGAATGAAAAATTAGAAGAAAATGTGAAACATCTCATTGAAAAAAAGCAATTGATATGGAAAATAGATTCAGGAAGATAATTTAAAAATTATTGGCATACCTGTAAGTCATGATCAGGAAAAGAGACTTGACATCATTTTTAAAGAATTGCTATTGGAAAATTGCCCATATATCCTAGAAGCAGAGGGCAAAATAGAAATTGAGAGAATCCACCAATCTCCCCTGCAAAGTGATTCAAAAAAAAACAACCCCCAGGAATATTATAGCCAAGTTCCAGAACTCCCAAGTCAAAGAGAAAATATTACAAGCCCCCAGAAGGACACAATTCCAATAACATGGAGCCGCAGTCAGGATCACACAGGACTTAGCCCCAACTACATTAAAGGCTTGTAGGGCTTGGGATATAATATTCTGGAAGGCAAAAGAGCTCAGAATGCAACCGAGAATCAATACCCAGCAAAACTGGACTTTCAATGAATCAGGGAATTTCAAATGTTCCTGTTAAAATGGCCAGAACTGAACAGAAAGTTTGATCTTCAAATACAGAACTCAGGTGAAGCATAGAGAGTGGAGGAGAAGGGCAAAATATGAGCGGCTTAATTATGATGAACTACATCTACTCCTGCATAGAAAAATGATACTGATAATACTCATAAGAAATTTCTCATTTAATAGAGCAGGTAGAAGAAGCTTTTATAGATGAAGCACAGGAGAGAGCTTAATTTGAAGATATAATATATTGTAAAAAAATGGAGTCAATGGCTAAAAGGGAAATGTAATGGGAGTAAGAGAAAGGAGAGCTGACATAGGCTAAGATGTTTCATATAATAAGATTTTTTGTTACAATGAGCTATTGCAATGATATGGAAGCACAAGGCAAAGGGGTATGAGGGAAGATTCTTTCTCATCAAAGGTGGCTTGGAGAAGAAATAGCATATATACTTTTATTTTTTTGGCAAGGCAATGGGGTTAAGTGGCTTGCCCAAGGTCGCACAGCTGGGTAATTATTAAATGTCTGAGGCCAGATTTGAACTCAGGTACTGCTGACTCCAGGGCTGGTGTTCTATACACTGCACCACCTAGCTACCCCCTTAAACATCATATATACTCAATAGGGTATAGACATCTAGAGTAAGAAGGCAACAAGGGGACAGGGAGAAGGGGGGACGTGAGTGATGGAGGAGAGGGTGGACTGTGGGGGAGAGTGGTCAGATCTAACACATTTTCTTTTTTACTTCTTTCAAGGGGCTGGGATTGGATGGCCTGTATAGGACCACAGGGCTGGGTGGTCTCTGGGCCTTAGGGGTGGTATGTGGGCTTGGTGATCAATTGGCTGCACCACTCAGCTACCTTACAGCACAATTAAAAATAGGGACAGAGTGAAAGGAGAGAGAAAATATAGTGTATGGTAGTGGGGAAGTATAAATGGAGGGAGTTGCAATCAGCAATGGCAACAATGGAAAAATATGGAAGTAGCTTTCGTGATGGATTTATCCCAAAGAAAGTGATACACCCATGACAGAGCTGGTGGTGCTGGAGCACAGAGTAAAGCACATTTTTTATTATTATTATTTTGGGGGGGATGGTTTGCGGGGCAGATGGTTTTGGGTGGTGTGCCCAGCCAGTCAGATTTGAATCCAGGTGCTCCGGACTCCAGGACTGGTGCTCTGTCCACTGTGCCACCAGGCATCCCTATTCTTCTTATTATTATTTTTATTATCATTTTATTTTATTTTGGGCTTTTTTTTGTTTTTTGCAGGGCAATGGGGTTAGGGTGGCTTGCCCAGGGTCGCACAGCTGGGTGACTGTTGGGTGTCTGGGGCCAGATTTGGGCTTGGATGTTCCTGACTCCAGGGCTGATGCTCTGTCCACTGTGCCACATAGCTTTGTCATTATTATTATTATTATTATTATTATTATTAGTAGTAGTAGTAGTAGTAGTAGTAGTAGTAGTAGTAGTAGTAGTAAGTAGTAGTTTAATTTTTTCCTCTATTGCTCATGATGGTCTATATTTTTGGGGGGTATTACATTTGCTCTTAAACAAGAATATTTTAGCAATGCATAAAAAAACATCATTTGTATACTAAAAACTATAAGAATAAAGGACGAAAAAATAACAACAAAAAAAAATTTAACCACCCTGGGCAATGGACATAATGCCAAGCACTGTCAAAGAAACTCAGACAATTGGGGAAATAACCTTAATATATATACATACTATTACCTTTTTCCATGCCACATCTAGGAGATATAGACATTTGGACCAGACATTTCTTCCTTTCAAAAAATAACAAATCAATGTTCCCTTGCTAAAATTCCAAATGATCAATTAAATTTTATTGCTTTAATCTTTGTTTTAATAATTAAAGTCTAAAGCAAATAATCTAGACTAATTAAATCTACAAAGAATCAGAAATCATTCATATATTCCTTTAACTATCTACCCATGGTACCAATACCCTCATATGTAATGGCAAGAATGACAATATGCATGGTAACTATTCTTGTTGTACTGCTTTATTCCAGCTTTTTGATTAATGAAGTAAACTTTTTTCACTGGTCATATTGTTGCTCACTTATTTAATTTATCAAGTAAATAAACATTTATTTCATGTTTCTTATGTAGCAAATGCAGTATTAAATGTAGAAGACATGAAAAATAAAGTCCTTGCATTAAAGTTCAAATATACTAAAGGGAAAGAATATTCAAACAAATATAGACATAAGTAATATTTAGATTTCAAGTGAGATATTATCTCTGATGTAATAGGAGTCAGTTTTCTTTTTTCATAGAATGAAATTATGAGCTAAATTTCAGATGTCTTGAAATTGAGGAAGAATAATACTCATTCTCAGGAGAAAGTTGGAAATAGGTGGAAGGAAACAATACTTCTATTTTCTTAGAAGCAGGAAAATTGTAATTAGTAATTACTCATTATTGATAAGGTATCAGAGCCACACAGAATGCTTCTGCTAAACTATAGAGGTAAGTAGCATAGTATGTTTTGACTTAAAATGTAATTTTCCTTTTTATTCTCAATGATATCATTCTTAGAACGTTTGTTTGAGGTTACACTTGAATGTAGTGAATTTTCTGCTCTGGCCTTCTACCTCTCCCTTGCAGTGATGGATGTGTTTTCCCCTAACATTAATTTGGAATAATTTTTACATAAACAAGATGAACAGAAGGTACCATAAAAATAATAGGATTAGGCCATGCCAAGGTAGAAGACAGAGTTGATATAGTAAGGGTAGTGAATTCTATAAGTGTGTTTCATTATTTTCTAAATCTTCAAGACTTTGTGAGAATTTGCTAATTTTCCTAAGAGAACAGATACACTTGTCTTTTCATATAGAATTTATTTGGGTATATTGTTCCACTTCCTCAGTTACATGACATAGGATTTAAATTTGTCTCCTTGTCTAAATCTTCATATTTAAGAGATAATGGTATTGTGAGAGGTGAACTTATGCAAAACACTACAAAGAAGGATAGGAAGACAGTCAAGCTTTTTTTCCCCTTGTTTTAAGGAAATGGCTAGGTTTGTTATTTAATTAAGCTCAGGAGTAATTAAGACTGCTTTCTGAGACCAGAAAGGACCCTTTCTCATATTTTCTTGGCCTTCCTCTAATACTCCTGGGTGAGTAAACTTGAGAATTGGTTTTAAAGTTTTTAATGAGAAGATTCACATTGAATTTATAATCTAATTCCATAAAGCCTATCAAATTTAGTTTGGGATGCAAGATATTTTATTAGAGTAGAAAACAAGTGTCAGACTTCAGTTCAAGGAAAGTAATAAATTCCTGTAAAGTTGGCTTGTCTTTGAAACCATTAAAATGTCCTATACAAAGGTATTGTAATGAGTTGGCTTATGGTACCAATCTTAGTCCATAAAGTTACAACGTAGAAGAGGGGATATTGCACAATCATCTAAGACATTGTAACCAAAAATTGCAAAATTAATAGAAGAGGATGAAGTAGAAATAAATCAATTAAATGCATTATAGTTGTAATATTAAATTTAATCATAAATCTTAAATTTGGAATGCTAAGTAAAGTCATTATTGGATTAAATATTGTAACTATTTTAGACTGTTCCAAATATTTTGGAAGGCAATTTTTTCATATAAATGAACAGATATATTAATTTGAATAGAATATATATGAAATCTTTTTTTTACACTTTTTTCATCCAACAATTGGTCAAATGATCATCTCAGAAGTAATAACATGGTGTAGTAAAAAGAATGCAAATTTTAAATTTACTGGATTTAAATTCACTGCTGCTACTTAATTGTGTGACTTTTGATAAATCACAGCTTTCCTGAGACCAAATTTTCTTGTTTGCATGACTTGATGACCTCAAAGGTTTATCCTAGTGTTATGCCCATCATCCTAAAGCTCACTTCCAGTCTTCTTGCATTAAATTTTAATGTGCTTTCCAGTATGCTTTATTCTCCTTCTCTAACCAATTGAAAGGGTTTCTTTCACCAATTGAATGGGAACCAGTTGAATAAACTGTTGATTTAGGTCATTTAATTGATTTCTAAATTCTATATACCACCTAAACTGAGCTGTTACTTAAAACTCAATATTCATATTAGTCATGAATGAATTCATGGAGATATTTGACTGCATTCCCAGAAAAAATGGCTAAAATATGTATGTGTATATATATATATATATATATATATATATATATATATATATATGTATGTATATATGTATATACACACATACACACACACACACACACACACACACACACATATATATATATATATATATATATATATAATTTTTTTATTTTCATTTGACATTTCATGTTGATACATTTGACATTTCATGTTGATACATTTGATATTTCTGGACTAGGTACTAGTTCTAAAATTTATGCTCCATTTCTTTTTGCAAGGTCAAATATATTACACAATCATATTCATCCAAAAGGACAGAAACACTGAATTCTGATCTTTATTCAAGTCTGCATATTGTAAGACTAACTTACAATAATTAAATGTATTTTAAAAGCTTTTAAAGAAATTAAAGTGGAGAGAACAGCACTGCTACTTATACATACATTATATATATATATATATATATATGAATATATATATATATATATATATATTTGAATTATATTTTTGCCAAAGTTATCTAAAATATTGACTGACCAAACTTATGGTAAGCCTCTTCAAGGTTGTTTAAACACACATGCACACACCGAGTGCTTAAAACAAATTATTTGAGTATGTGTTATATTCGTCTCACATTGAAGGTGGCACAGTTTCTTAGAATTTCATCATAGAATTACTGACCTGAAAAGGACCTTGAGAGGTGTCTAACCTTATTTCTAAGCAAGGATATAACAAATTGCAAATCATAGGGGAAAGAACATTTAAGCACTAAATTTGGGGCCAGAAAACTTGGGATTGAATCCCAAATCTACTAATTACTGATTATGTGACCTTGGGAAACATATTTTAAAACTGTGATACCTAGTTTCTTCCACCAAATGGGATGCAGAAGTATTGTGGATTTAAAGGTCCCCATGTTCCCTTCCAACTTCAAATTTAGGATCTTGAGACAGGTTTTAAAGTTGATGTTTTACTCTGATATTTGTACTGAATGCTGAACATAGTACTAGGCAGTGGTGAAAGTTATAGGATAGACAGTAGAAAATATGAGAATTTAAATCAGAAGTTCTTGACATTGAAATTCCAGATCAGACATTCATTTCTTATTGGAGTGTAATTAAATCATGTAGTCTCATGGAAACTTTTTTTTAATTTGGAAAATAATTATAATCACCAATATAATTTCTTTCAAAAAGTTGGGTTTTTTTTCACCTAAAGCACTTTTAAAATTTAAAATTGTAATACAAATATGATCTATTGTTGGGGAACCTTATCTATGAAAGATTAAAGACTAGTGGGAAGTATTACATGTAGAATAATGTAATATATGAATACATACATTCATGTATACATATATGAATAGATGCACACATATACCCACATATATATTGCCACTGTCATCAGATATGGAAAAATATATTCACCAATTTTTGTTGGATAGTAACTTATCATGAGATATAGCTGTACATTATATTCTGTAAAGTTGTCTGGGGTCACTAGAAAACTAAACAACTTAAATATTTAATGTAAAATTAAATTGTTACAAAAGAAAGTTAGAGAGAGAGAGGAACTATGCTGAAGTCATTAGAGATTTAGGTCTCCATATTCTTCTCCAATTTGTCTAGTCCAGAAGATGTTTGCAATGATTTAAAAAATAGAGCTCAGAGTCTGACAAATCTTGCAGTAAGCATTTTTTTCTTACAAATAGCCTTAACACTGTTCAATAAAATTGCTTAATGAATAAGAAATATTTTAATAAAAATAAACATAGTTCTCCCACCAACAAATCTATTTTGACAGCAAGAGAATATTTTAATGGGAATCTCTGTAAATAAAATGAAAATTGAAATATTTTAATCAATAGTTCTACCTTCTGGTAGGGGAGGAACCTGAAGCAGCTCAGTGGAGTGCTAAAAGCTATCCTTGGATACTAGATCACCCCTAATGGCAAGTACTGCAAAAATCTAATCATGGAGTAAAGTATTGGAAAAGATAGAAAACCAAACTGAGAAGAGTTGCTAATTCCTGGCACATCTTTGTGAACAAATCAGTTAATCTCCCAAATCAAGACCCAAGTATTTATTAAGTGCTTATGGTATACCAGGTACTATTCTAGTCTGTAATTCTTTACTTCATAAAATATGGCTACAAGTATCCTACTTAAATATTTCTTAGGGTTTTTTTTTTGCATCAAAAGAAATAATTCTATGAGAAGTACCTTCTAAATTATGACCAACAATATAAATGTAAAGCATTAATACATTTTCAAAATATCTACCCAGAAAGGTCTACCCCACTGTTTCAATGTCTCACCATTGTTCATTGGCTGTTCTTCATGTAATCTTAGTTCATTATAGGAAAAAATCAAAATGCCCATAGTAATCATCCACTCTAACATTTGATTTTTTTTAAATATCATACAGACAAAGCAAATGATTCTAGTACCTAAAATTGCTCACAAGATACATTGTTTTTAAGGTTGTTATTACTCTCTTCCACGATAGAAATGGGAAGGAAACATGTGTTTATATAGTTCCAAATATGGCTGAGGAACTATACCCAACACTTTTACAGATAACCTTTCTAAATCCCCATAACAAACCTATGTGGTAGGTAGAGTGATTCTTCCCCATTTTATAGATGAGGAAACTGAAATAAATGAAGTAAATTTTATGCAGGTTCACAGAGAACTAATGTCTGAAGTTGAATATGAACACAGGTCTTCTAGTCTCCAAACACTGCAGCACCTAACATAAAGTTTAATTCCTCCATATTCTAATCAGTATTAATTTGGAGCATTTTCCCACAGGATTATGCATTGCTTTAATTTATTCATTTAAAGCTTTCTGTTCATATCCTTTCACCATTTGTCAACTGGGCAATGAACTGTAACCTTTTAAATTTGATTAAATTCATTCTGTAGTTTAGAAATGAGACTTTTATCAGACAGAGCCCTTAGCTGTGAAAATTGTTTCCCAGTTTTCTGTCTTTCTTCTAATTCTTGAAGGAAAAAAAATATTTAATATAGTCAAGATCATTCATTTTAGAACTTATAATGTATTCTATTTCTTGTTTGGACATAAATTTCTCCCTTTTCCACAGATCTGGTAAATAAACAATTTATTGGTCTGTTAATTGGGCTATGGTGTTGCCCTTTATGTCCAAATTTTGTACCCATTTTGACCTAATTATGGTATTGGGTGTGAGCCATGGATCTATGCCCAATCTTTGCCATACGATTTTCTTCTTTTCCTAACAATTTTTGTCAAATAGTGAGTTCTTTTTCCACAAACTAAAATCTTTGGTTTTGTCAAACAGTAGAGTACTGCAAGCTGTTAATACTGTTTCTTTTGAATCTATCCTAATCCACTGATTCATTACTCTATATCTTATACAGTAGCAGGCAGTTTTATAATATAATTTTAATCTGGTAGAGCTAGGCCACCTTCTTTACCTTTCTTTTCATTAGTTTCTTTGATATTCTTGACCATTTTTTTGCTGCAGTTGAGTTTTATTACTATTTTTTTCTAGGTCAGTAAAATAGTCATTTAGTAGTTTGATTCTTATGTCACTGAATAAGTAATTTTTAGGTAGAATTTTCATTTTTATTATATTAGTTTGACCAACAATGAGCAATTGGCAGTTTTCTAATTGTTTTGAGTTGTCTTGATTTGGGTGAGAAGTGCTTTATAATTGTGTTAATACAATTTCTGGGTTGATCTTGGGAAGTAGATTCCCAAATATTTAATGCTGTCTGCCATTATTTTAAATGGAATTTCTCTTTCTAATTCTTGCTCTTGGATTCTGTTGCTCTGTGTAGGAAGGTTGATGTTTTATGTGGTTTTACTTTATATTGTCTGACTTTGCTGAATTTTTTAATTGTTTATAGCAGTTTTGCAGATGATTTTCTTGAGTTCTCTAAGTATACAAACATATCAACTGCAAAGAGTACAAACTTTGCATTCCCATTGCCAACTCTGATTTCTTCAATTTCCTTTTCTTATCTTTTTGCTATAGCTAATATTTCTAATAATACATAGACTAGTAATAGTAATAATGGGTATCCTTGTTTTACACCCGATCTTTTTGGAAATGATCCTAATCTTTATTATTACATATAACATTTGCTGATGGATGGTTTTAGATAGAGTCTGATCATTATATTAAGGAAAACTCATTATTCCTATACTTTTTAGTGTTTTTAAAAGGAATGGCTGCTGTATTTTATCAAAGGATTTTTCAGTATGTTTTGAGATTCTCTAAGGATATTTGTAAGTTTTGCCATTGATATGTTCAATTTTGTTGAGTGCTTTACCAATATTTAAGCATTCCTGCCTAACTGATTCATGATCATGGTGTATTATTATAGTAATAACTTGCTATAATTCTCTATGTTAAAGTTTTATTTAAGATTTTTATGGCATATTTGTTTTTTGTAAATTTATTTAATTTCATCCATTTGCATGAGCATATTTTGAAGTTAGTATATAACCTCCCCCTCCCTCCCCCCTTCAGTTGCAAACAGTCAGGTTAGCATTGTACATATATATTTGATAAACATGTTCACAGATTAGTATTAGTTATTCTCAGTATGAGGAATTAGGCTTGAGGAAAGGGATACAAAAGAAAATTTTTATAAAGTGTTCATCAGATTCTGGAGGTGTCTCATTATGTCTGTGTGTGTGTGTGTGTGTGTGTGTGTGTGTGTGTGTGTGTGGTGTTGTTATTATGTGTTGTTGTTTTTCTTCCTCTGGATGGGGATTACATAGTCCATAGCAAGTCTAATACAGTTGTCCTAGATCTCTGAACTGCTGAGAGGAGCTGCTACCTTCAGGGTTGTTCATCTCACAATGTTGTTGTTTATGACTACATCATTTTCTTAGTTCTCCCTTTTCTCAGCCTCAGATCCCCTAAGTCATTCCATGCTTCTCTAGAGTCTGACCATTTATGTTTTCTTGTAAAACAATAATATTCCATAGTTTTCATGTACCATAATATTTGAATTTTTGCAAAAAATGACCATTGGGGAGTTTAGTCTATAATTTTCTCTGTCTGTTTTGGTTCTTCATGGTTCATGAATCAGCACTATAATGGTGTAATAAAAGGAATTTAGTAGAATTCATTCTCTGATTTTTTTAAAAATAGTTTATACTAAATAGGAATTAAAATTGTTCCTTAAATGTTTAACAGAATTCACTTTATTAAGCCATCTGGCCCTGAAGATTTTTCTTGGTGAGTTTAATAATGGCTTGTTGACTTTCTTTTTCTGAGATATGATTAATTAGGTATTTAATTTCCTCTTCATTTAACCTAGATAACTTGTATTTTTGTAAATATTTGTCCATTTCACTTAGATTACCAAATTTATTGGCATTGATTTGGGCAAAATAATTCCAAATTATTATTTTAATTTCCTCCTCATTGGTGGTGAGTTCATCTTTTCCATTTATGATACTAGCAATTTGATTTTCTTCTTTCTTTTTTAAATCATATTGAACAGAGGTTTATCTATTTTATTTTTTTCATAAAACCACCTTTTTGTTTTATATATTAGTTCAATAGTTTTTCTTTCTGTTTTGTATTTTATTCTTTTCTCCTTTAATTTTTAGAATTTCTAATTTGGTATCTAGTTGGGGGGGTTTAACTTGTTCTTTCTCTAAGTTTTTAGTTGCCTATTTAGTTTATTGCTTTCCTCTTTCTCTAATTTATTCATGTAAACATTTAAAGATACAATTTATCCCCTGACAGCTATCTTGACAGCATCCCATAGGTTTTGGTATTTTGTTTCATTCTTGTCATTATGTAGGAGGAAATAATTAATTCTTTCTAAAATTTATTATTTGAACCACTCATTTTTTAAAATGAGGTTATTTACTATCCAATTACTTTTGGTTCTACACCTTTCTGGCCCAATATTGCATGTGATTTTTATTGCATTATGTTCTAAGAAAAATGTATTCACAATTTCTGCCATTCTGCAATTGATCATTAGGTTTTTATGCCCTAGTGCATGGTTAATATTTGTTTAAGTGTCATGTACTACAGAAAAAAGATATATTCCTTTCTATCCCCATTCAATTTCCCCCACAATTCTATCAGATAAAGGTTTCCTAACAATATATTTACCACCTTAACTTCCTTCTTGTTTATTTGTTTGTTATATTTATCTAAATCTGAGAGCAGGATTTTGACATCTCCCACTAGTAGAATTTTGTCCCCTACATCTTCCTGTAACTCCTTCAACTTCTTTAAGAATTTGAATGCTATACCATTAGGTACATACATATTACTATTGAAATTATTTTATTATCTATGGTACCATTTATGAGGATATATTTTCCTTTTTATCTCTTTTAATATTTTCTAATTTTGAAGCTGCTGTATCTGAGATAAAGATTGTTACACCTGGTTTTTTCACTTCAGTTGAAGCAAAATATATTTTGCTCTGATTTCCAAGCAAGATGGAGAAGACAAGCACTGTGTTAAATGGTTCTTCTGCCCCCTCAAAAATAACATGAAAGAAACCTCTTAACAGAAACTTGATCTATAAAACCCAGAAAAAGAAGCTAGGAGAAGAATACCTACAAACAAGGTCTCTCTCATGGGACTGTGGGTGAACCAGGAAAGGAGATAAGAGTCCCAGTGCAGAGCAGAGGATGAGTGCAGGGAAAGCAGCAGGGGCAAGACAGAAGACTGGTCTTAGCCTCAGAACCTTTGGAGAGTGGCAGGTCTAAGAACCAACTTTAACCATGGAATATTTGGCTGTGGGAGGGAGGTCTACATGCCTGGAAATCATCCACCTGGTTGCGGGACCTGAGCTCCATACATTTAGCAGAGTATTCCACAAGGAACAAACAAACAGTAACCATTCCCACCCACTCTCTCAGATTCAGGTTTGGACATTCAGCTGAAAGGGAGATTGGATTCTTCCTCCAGGACCCAGCCTATGTTTCAAGGTCAACTCAAACCCTCCTCACTCCTTCCTCACCCACTCTTCACTCCTTCCAGGATTGAGAGAGAGATCTTCAATCACTCCAGAGAAAGCAAGCAGCACTCCCAACTGGCCACCCTTGGAATTACTAAGCCAGGTGAATAAGGCTTTTAGGGTTTTCAGAAAAATACCTCTGAAAGCCAGCCTCTCCTGCAAAACAAGATGCTAGCAAAATGAAGAAAAGCCAAAGAAAAGGAGGATACATGGAGAAATACTTAGAAGAGAAAGATACTGACCCAGAGAGATCTAGGACTTTTGAGGAGAATGTAAATTGGTCTCCAACCCAGAAAGACTTCCTTGAAGAAATCAGGAAGGAGTTTAAAAATCAATTGGAAAATAAGGAAAAGAATTTTAAGAGAAAATTAACATCTCACAACAAGAAAAAATACTTAGAAAATACAATTTGACAAATGCAAAAAGAAAATAATTCTCTCAAAACTACAGTTGGCCAAATGGAAAACTCCTTCAAAAATACAATTGACCATTTGGGAAAGGAATTGCAAAAGTTAAATGAATAAAATTCTTCTCTAAAAAGAAAGAATGGAATCTTTGGAAACTATTGAATTCATGAGACAACAAGATTCTGTTAAACAAAACAAAAGATTGAAAAAATACAAGAAAAATGACTGACTTTGAGAACTGATCCACAAGGGAAAACCTGCTAATTATATGTCTTTCTAAAACAAAGGAAGAGAGAAAAATCCTGTATTTAATACTACAGGATTTAGTGATGGAAAACTGCCCTGGTTTCATGGAACCAGATTGTAAAATAGTTACTGAAAGAACCAAGTTCTGTAAACACCAAGAAATGTTGTGGCCAAATTCCAGAACTATCAGATAAAAGAGAAAATCCTACAAGCAGCTGGAAAGAAACAATTTAAATATCAAAGAGCCACATTAAAGATTACACAGAACCTGACTGCATCAACTTTAAAGGATCTAAGGACCAGCAATAATTTATTCTGAAGAGCAAGGGAGCTTGAAATGCAGCTAAGAATTCATTATCTGGCAAAGCTGAGCCTTCTTTTTCAGGGGAAAATATGGACATTTAAAAAAAATTGGAGACTTCCATCATTTCCTGATGAAAAGTCCAGAGGTAAATAGAAAATTTGGACATCAAACAGGTGACTCAAGAGACACATGAAAAGGTTTTTAAAAAAGGGGAAGTAAAGGAAAAAAAAAGCTATCCAATAAGACAAAACTGGCTACATCTCCAAATGAGAGAAGCATTCTCATAACTCTTGAGAACTGTAATTCTATTAGAGAGAAAATGCTTAGCCAGAAGTGAGGGACACTCATGACTTTTCTGTGACTCAGATAGAATCATTTAAAAACACTTCCTTAAAAAGAGGAAGGTAAGGAGACAGGAGGATGAAAGAAATTGAATGTGGTAAATCTCATTACATTAAGAGGTACAAAAGACCTAATGTAATAGAGGTAAAGAAGGTAGGAGGTAACCCCCCACACACAAATCTTCATTTCAATAGACTTGGCTTAAAGTGAACTTGCACACAATCAGTTTCATTAAGAAACTTATCTTACCTTTCAAGTTTTACAAGGGGAAAAGGAGGGCCAGGGAGGGGGAGAAAAAGGGGAACTAACAGAAGGAAGGGAAGGAAAAAGGGGGGCAATGGAAAGTAGAGAAAGGGGGTATGGATATAGGAGGGCAAACACCCTGAAGGTGGTGGTATTTAGAACTCAAATACTGGGCAATATGAATAAAGAGAAAGGGGGGGAATACAGACAGATGGAAGATAGCATGGAGGGGAATAAAGAGTTATTATTTAGAATTTTTAATGTGAATGGAATGAACTTTCACTTAAAATGTAAGTGAATAGTGTGGATTATAAATGAGAATCATACAATACATTGCTTACAAGAAAATCATTTGAAGTAGAGAGATACATATAGAATAAAGGTAACAGGTTGGAACAAAATATATTTTGCTTCAGCTAAAGTGAAAAAAGCAGGGGCAGCAATCCTTATCTCAGACAATGCAGCTGCAAAATAGATCATATTAAAAGAGATAAGAAATTATATCCTCCTAAAATGTACCATAGATTTTATTTAAAAAATAAAATTGATAAACTTCTGTTCAATTTGATTTAAAAAATAAAAAAATCCAAATTGTTAGAGTCATAAATAAAAAAGGTGAACTCACCACCAATGAGGAAGAAATTGAAGTAATAATTTGGAATAATTTTGCCCAAATCTATGCTAATAAGTTTGACAATCTAAGTGAAATGGATGAATATTTTTCAAAATATAAATTGCCCAGATTAAATGAAGAGGAAATTTATAACCTAAATGACACTATGTCCAAAAAAGAAATTCAATACATCATTATTGAACTCCCTCAGAAAAGGGCTCCAGGGTCAGATAGAATAACAAGTGAATTTTATAAAACATTAAAGGAGCAACTGGTTCCAATTCTATTTAAACTCTTTTGAAAAATAGGTGAAGATGGAACTCTTCCTACCTATTTCTTTGTCACCAATATGGTGCTAATATCTAAAACAGGAAGAGTTAAAATAAAGAAAGAAAATTATAGACCTATCTCCCTGATGAACAAAGATTCAAAGATCTTAAATCAAATCTTAGCAAAATGTTTACAACAAGTTATCAATAAGATAATATATTATGACCAAGTAGGATTTACCCTAAGAAAGCTTGGTTGGTTCAATACTAGGAAAACTGTGAGTATAATCAATTATTTCAATAAAAAACCTATCAGATATCATATGATTATATCAATAGTTGCTGGAAAAGCTTTTGAAAAAATACAGCAAACATTCCTACTATAAACACTAGAGAGTGTAGGAATAAATGGACTGTTCCTTAGAATAATAAGCAGTATCTATTTGAAACCATCAACAAGCATTATATTCAATGGGAAGAGGCTAGAAGCATTCCCAATAAGCTCAGGGGTGAAACAAGGATGTCCATCATCACCACTAATATTCAATATTGTATTAGAAATGTTAACTTTTGCAATAAGAGAAGAAAAATAAATTGAAGGAATTAGAATTGGGAAGGAAGAGTCAAAACTCTCACTCTTTGCAGATCACCCTAACTACTGGAGACAATTAACAACTATAGCAAAGTTGCAGATTTTAAAATAAACCCACATAAATCCTCAACATTTTTATATATGACTAGCAAGATACAGCAGAAAGAGATAGAAAGAGAAATCCCATTCAAAATAATCTCAGACAATATAAAATACCAGAAGTCTATTTGTTAAGTCAGAATCATAAACTTTTTGAAACAATTACAAAACACTTCACACATAAATAAAGTCATATTTAAATAACTGGGCAAACATCAACTGCTCATGGATAGGCCAAGTTAATATAAAAAACTGATAATTATACCAAAACAAAACTACTTGTTTAGCAATCAAAATTCCAAAAAAAATTTATGAGTTTGAAAGAAATGTAAGTAAATTCATTTGGAGAAATAAAAAGTCGAGAACTTACAGGGATTCAATGAAAAAAAGTGCAAAAGATAGTGGTTTAGCCTTACCAGGTCTAAAATTATATTATAAAGCATCAGTCATCAACACTGCTTGGTATTGGCTAAGAAATAGAGTTATGGGTCAGTGGAATAGACTAGGAATAAAAGCAGGAAATGCCTGTAATAATCTGCTATTTGATAAACTCAAAAAGCACAGCTATTGGGATAAAAACTCTGTCTTTGATAAGAAAAAAAAAAACTATTGAGAAAATAGGAAATTTAGTATGGAAGAAACTTGGATTAGACCAACACCTCACACACTATATTCCAAGAAAGCTTAGAATGGATATAGGATGTACGCATAATAAACAATATTATAAGCAAATTAGAAGATCAAGAAGAGGGAAGCTAGGTGGCGCAGTGTATAGAGCACCTGCTCTGGAGTCAGGAGTACTTGAGTTCAAATCCAGCCTCAGACACACCTACCTGTGTGGCCTTGGGCAAGCCACTTAATCCCATTTGCCTTGCAAAAAAAAAAAGCCTAAGATCAAGGAGAAGTATACCTGTCAGATCTATGCAAAGAAAGCAGTTTATGACAAAGAAGAGATGGAGAACATCATTAAAAACAAACTAGATAATTTTTATTACATTAAATTATAAAGCTTTTACAATATAGTACATTGGGAAACAATTTTTACAATTAGCATTTCTGAAAAAGAACTTACTTCTAAAATATACAGAGAATTGACTTAAATTAAAAAAAAAAAGTCATTCCCAAATTGACAAATGGTCAAAGAATATGCAAAGGCAATTTACATATGAGGAAATCAAATTGATCCATACTCATATGAAAAAAATTTCTCTAAATCACCACTTACTAGAGAAATGCAAATGAAAGCATCTCTGAGGTACCACTTCACACCTCTCACACTGGCCAATATGACCAGAAAGGACTATGAGCAATTTTGGAAATCTGGGACAGTAATATATTGTTGGGGGAGCCATGAACTTATGCAAAATTTCTGGAGAGCAATTTGATATTACGCCCAAAGGATAACAAAAATGAGTATGCCCTTTGATCCAGCAATATCACTACTAGGTCTATACACTGAAGAGATTATGAAAAAGGGTAAAAACATCACTTGTAGAAAAATGTTCATAGCAGCCCTATTTGTGGTGGCAAAGATTTAGAAATTAAGTGCATGTCCTTCAATTGGGTAATGGCTTAACAAACTGTGATATATATATATATATATATATATATATATATATATATATATATATATATATATATATATATTGCGTGCGTGTGTGTGTGTGTGTGTGTGTGTGTGTGTGTGTGTGTGTATGATGGAAAACTATTTTTCTGTTAGACAACAGGAGTGATGGGAATTCAGAGAAGCATGGAAGGTTTTGCTTCAATGGATGATCAATTTTCATGGACTTGATCATTCCTTTAGTGCAACAATCAGGGACAATTTTGGACTATCTAGATGGAGAATACCATCTGTATCCCAAGAAAGAATTGAAGAGTTTGAACAAAAGCCAAAGACTATTACCTTCAATTTTGGGAAAAATAAACCAGTATTTTATTATGTAATTTTTCTATCTCATACTTTATTTTTCTTCCTTAGATATGATTTATTTCTCATCACAATCAACTAAGATTAATGGAAACAATGTAAAAAAATATTATTCTACCTTCTGTGGGGGCAAGGAAGCAGGAATTGGAGGAAAATTGTAAAATTCAAACTAAATAAAATCTTTATTAAAAACTATACATTTTGCTCCAACCTTTTACTTTTATTCTCTCTCTCTCTCTCTCTCTCTCTCTCTCTCTATATATATATATATATATATATATATGTATATATATACATATATATATATATATATATATATATATATATATATATATCTGCTTCAAATGTTTTTCTTGTAAGAAACATTTTGTAGGATTCTGGGTTTTAATCCACTCATGTTTTAAGAGAGAGTTCATCCCATTCACATTCTAAGCTATAATTACTAACTCTTTATTGCCCTCTATGCTAACATTCCTCAGTTTGTATTTTTTCCCTTTTCTCACTTTATCCATATGCCCCATTATTTTGTTTCTGGTATGTTTGACCTCCTATATCCAACCCCCTTCCCCTTTTTTTTCCCCTTTCCATTGTCCTTATCTTCTTTGTCCTTTCTTTGTCCTTATCTTCTTTCTGTTAATTTCCCTTTTCCTCCCCCTTCCCTTTTCACATTTCATTACTTGAAAGATAAGATAAGTTTCTTAACTTAACTGAGTGTATGTGTGCTAACTTTAAGACAAATTTAATGAGAGTAAGATTCAGGCAGTTCTCACCTCTTACCTTCTTCCCTTCTACTGCAGTAGGTCCTTCGCAGCTCTTAATGTACTGTAATTTATCCCCATGCAATCTCCTCCATCCTCCCGTCTCCTTAATTCCCCCCCCCTTTTTTTGGAGGTAGGGTTTTTAAATCATCCTTTCTAAGTCACAGAAAAGTCATGATTGTCCATTACTTCTGGCTTAGTACATTCTCTCATTTAGAGTTACAATTCTCGAGAGTTATTACAGTCTTTCTCTCAGGTTTGTGTATGGCCAATTTCTTCTTATTGGATAGCAGTTTCATGGATAAATCATGAGTGTCCATCACTTCTGGCTAAATATATTCATTCTAATAGAGTTATAATTCTCAAGAGTTGTGAGAATCTTTCTCCCAATTGCAGTTACAGCTAGTTTCATCTTACTGGACAGCAGCTTTATTTTCTTTATCTTTTTTTTACCTTTTCATGTGTATCTTGATTCTCCTGTTTGATGCCAAAATTTTCTATTTAGCTCTGGTCTTTTCATCAGAAAATGTTGGAAGCTTCCCATTTCAGTAAATTTCTATCTTTTCCCCTGGAAGTAAAGGCTAATTTTGCCAAATAGTGGATTTTTGACTGCATTTAAAATTCTCTTGCTCTTCAGAATATCTCATTCCAGGACCTTCTATCCCTTAATGTTCATGCAGCCATGTACAATGTAATCCGAACTGTTGCTCCTTGGTATTTAACTTGTTTCTTTCTGGCTGCTTGCAGAATTTTCTCTTTTATTTGATAGTTCAGGAATATGGCCACACTATTCCAAAGTGTTTTAATTTTAGGATCCCTTTCCAGAGGGGATTGATGTATTCTTTCAATGATTATTTTCCCTCTTGCTCCATGATGTCAGGGCAGTTTTCCATCACTAAATACTGGAATATTAAGTCCAGACTTTTTTCTCTTCATTGTTTTCAGGAAGAACAATAATTATTAGGTTGCCTCTCCTTAATCTATACTCGGTTTTGCTGATGAGGTATTTTACATTTTCTTCTTTTTTTCAATCTTTTGCTTTTGTTTATCAGAATCTTGGTGTCTTATGAATTATTAGTTTACACAGATTCAATTATTTTAGATAAGAAATTTCTTGATTTGCCTTTTGCAACTCCTTTTCTAATTGATCAATTCTATTTTTGAAGTTTTCCATTCGCCCACGTGTAGTTTTGAGAGTATTATTTTCTTTTTCCATTTGCCCAACTGAGTATCTGAGAGAAATTCTCATTTTGTATTTGTTCAATTGTGTTTTCCAAGCATTTGTTTTCTTGTTGCAAGATGTCAATTTTCTCTTGCAAGGTGTTCAATTTTATGGAATTATTTCCCAATTTTTCCAATTGATTTTTAAATCCCTTCCTGATTTCTTCAAGGAAGTCTTTCTGGGCTGGAGACCACTTCATATTCTCCTCTGATGTTCTAGATTTCTCTGGGTTAGGATCTGTGCTTTCAAAGTAATTTATGATGGGCTTCCTTTTCACTGGACTGTCTTCATTTTCCTAGGATCTTATATTGAAAAAGGGGCTGACTTGCTGAGCTTTGCTTTTGAAAACCCTAGAGGCTTTGTTCACTTGGCTTAATAACTGCAACTGGGACAGACAGTAGGGAGCACTGGTTGCTTACTCTGGATTTTTGGGGGCCTTCTCCCCAACCCTGGAGGGAGTGAGGTGCTGCAGCAGGGTCTGAATTGTCCTTGAACAATAGTGGCTGGGCCCTGGGGGAGATAGTTAATCTCTCTTTCAGCTGAGGGTGCTCTGCTTCCCACAACTGAACCTGAAGGAATGAAGGGGTGGTTACAGCTTGTTCTGGGAAGAGGGCTCTGCCAAAATTATGGAGCTAAGGGTTCCCAGCAGGTAGATGTCTAGCCATGTTCTTCAACTCTGTGCTGGAGCTCATCACATTTCCAGTCTCCCAGTCAAAGACTCTGTGGCTAAAGTTGATCCTCAGACCCCCCACTCACCAAATCCTCCATTGTTAAAATTGATCCTCTGGATTTACCCCACCCTTGAGCTGGCTTCCTGTTCTCCTTTCCCAGTTCACCCACTGTCCCTTGAGACAGACGTTTTGGTAGGTGTTCTCCTAGCTTCTCTTTCTGGGTTTTATAGATTGAATTTCTGTTAAGAAATTTCTTTCATGTTATTTTTGAGCAGAAACCAGGAGACCTTAGCACAGGCTGCCTTCTCTCCAGAATTTTGGCCAGAAGTCCATCCAAAACCCAGTTTGGATCTTTTTATCAGTGAATTTTGGAAGTTGTCTATTTTCTTGAAGATCCAGCTTTTCCCTGACAGAATATGCTGAATTTTTCACATTAGTAAATTCTTGGTTGTAATACATGGTCCTTTGTCCTCTGATATTTGGTATTCTGGTTTCTGTCTTCCTTCATTGTTGAAGTTGACAAGTCAGGTATAAATCTGATTATATTTTCTTTGTATTTAAGGTGCTCCTTCTGGAAGACTTCTGAGTATACTTTCAATGGCTATTTTGTCTTCTTACTCTAGCAGATTTGGACAGTTTTCCCTGTCAATTTACTGAAAGCTGTTTTCAGGGTATTAATTTTGAATTAGGCTCTCTGGTTTTCCAACAAGTCTTAAATTATCTCACCTGGATCCAATTTCCAGTGCCTTTGTTTTTCTAAAAGGTTACTAAGTGTCTTCTTCATTTTTATCAGTTTTTTTTTGTTTAATGGAATTTTGCAGATTCATAGATTCCTTTATTTCTTTTTGTCCAATTATAATTTGTAGAATCTTATTGTCTTCAATTAGCTTTTGTTTCTTTTTTCCTAGTTGCTTAATTTTGATCTTTGCTGAGTTGCATTCCTTTTCCAGTTAGTAATTTTTACTTTTAAAGAGTTTACCTTTGATCAATTTTTCATTATGTTCCTGCATAAATTTCATTTCTTTTTTTCCACTTTTCTTCTTCCTCTCTTCTTTGGTTTTAAAATTCTTTTTAAAGTCCTTCTATGAACATTTGTATATGAATTCTATTCATGATCTTTTTTGAGACTTCTTTTGTAGGTAAATTTTCAGTTTTCTTCTTCCTCAGATGGCATTCTTATCATCTATATCCACTTAGTAATTTTCTGGTGACTGCAGTAGGTTTTTTTTTTTTTTTTGCTCATCCCCATTGTTTGAGCTCTGCACCTGAAGTAAAATGGCGTACTGGGGTCTGATCCTTGGCTTGACATTGACCAAGATGTTGTCTATGCATTCCAAATCTTACCTTCTCAAATGTTTGCTTCTTCCTTTATTTCCAATTTCTGACTGTGTAGTGGCATATTCCCAAATCAGTCTTGACTTTTGACTTCTTAGGGCTTACACTTTGTTTGATTTGGAACCCTCCTTGTTGATTTTCTATCTAGCTACAGGGACCTATATTGTTGTCAAGCTTTTAGTACCTTGACCTTGACTCCACTGGTGGCTAAAAAAACCCTACTGGTTTTCTTGCTCTCCTGTCCAGCTAGGCTTTTACTTCCCCCTTTCCACCCACAGAGACAGAACTTCATTGAAGATCATCTTGAAGATTACCATTGAACTTCTTTGTGTCTTCTCTTTTTTGGTGGGATCTACAACTTTAACAAAAGCTCTAAGAACAAGCTACAGTAAATGGCTATAGAAATATACTATTTGATAAACCCAAAGATGCCAGCCAGCTTCTGTAATAAGAATTAATTTTTTTATCACATAAACATTTTGTATTCCAATTATATATAACAGTAGTTTCTACCAAACAATTTTTTTCAAGGTTTTGAATTTTGCAATTTTCTCCCTTACACCTCCCCCCCAAACAGAAAGCAGTCTAATAGTCTTTACATTTGTTACCATGCTATTCACAGATCAAAATTGAATTTTTTGAGAGAAAAAACATAATTGTAAGGAAGAAATACAATATTAGAGATAGAAGAATTATGAAAAACTTAAGGCAACTTTTTAAAAATTAATGATAATAATCTTTGATTTTTGTTTAAAGTCCACTCTTCTTTCTCTGGATACAGATGATATTCTCTATCACAGATCCCCTGAAACTATCCATGATAAGTACACAGATGGAGTGAGCAAGTCCATCATAGTTGATCATTACCTCATGCTTTTATTAAGGTGTAAAATGTTTTTCTGGTTCTGTTCATCTCACTCAGCATCAATTCATGCAAGTTTTTCCAGGCTTCTCAGAAATCCCATCTCTCCTGATTTCCAAACAACAATAATGTTCCACCACATACATATACCACATTTTCCTCAATCATTTCCCAATTGATAGATATCATCTACACTTACAATTCTCTCCCACTACAAGCAGAATATTTTTGTACATGTTGGTTAATTACACTTTCTCAAGATCTCTTGAGGATATAGATCTAGTAGTGGTTTTACTGGAACAAAGGCTATACATATTTTTATTGCCCTTTATTCATAATTCCAAATTTATCTCCAGAAAGTTTGGATCAGTTCACAGAGCCACCAACAATGCACTAGTCCCCCAGATTTCCCATATCCCTTTCAACATTGCTCATAAACCTTTCTGATCATATTGGCCAATCTGACAGGTGTGAAATGATACTTCAGGGATGCTTTAATCTGCAATTCTCTAATCATAATGATTTAGAGTAATTCTTAATATGACAATTCTTAGTTTTGATTTCTTCATCTGAAAGCTGCCTTTGCATATTCTTTGACCATTGGAGAATGGCTTACTTTTTTGTTTTGGTTTTTCTTTTGTAATTTTGACTCAGTTCTCTATATATTTGAAAATGATTCCATTGGGACACTAATACATTGTTGGTGGAGCTGTGAACTCATCCAGGCTTTCTGGAGAACAGTTTGAAATTGTGCCCAAAGGGCAACAAAATGTGCATACCCTTTGATCTAGCAATATGACTACTGCATCTATACCCTGAAGAGATGATAAAAAAGTGTAAAAACATCACTTATGCAAAAATATTAATAGCAGCCCTATTTGTGGTAGCAAAGAATTGGAAATTAAGTAAATGCCCTTCAATTGGGGAATGGCTTAACCAACTGTGGTGTATGTATTTCATGGGACACTATTGTTCTATTAGAAAACAAATGGGATGGGAATTCAGGGAAGCCTGGAGGGATTTGCATGAACTGATGCTGAGTGAGATGAGCAGAACCAGAAAAAAATTGCACACTCTAACTGCACCATGGGCGCTTGAGGCTCAAATTTGATGGATTTGCTCATTTCATCAGTGCAACAATCAGAGACAATTTTGGGCTATCTGCGATGGAGAATACCACTTGTATCCAGAGAAAGAATTGTGGAGTTTAAAAAAAGATCAAATAATATTTCTTTAACTTAGAAAAAACTATTATCTTATTATGTAATTTTGCTATCTCTTATACTTTATTTTTCTTCCTTAAGGATATGATTTCTCTCTCATTGCATTCAACTTAGATCAATGCATTCCATGTAAACAATGTGAAGACTAACAGACTGCCCTCTGTGGGCGGTGGGGGAGGGAAGCAAGAATAGGGAAAACATTGTAAAACTCAAAGTAAAATGTCTTTCTAAAAAAGACAAAAGATACATGAGGTAATTTTATAAAGTGTTCATCAGAAAAAATTAAAATAAATAAAAATAAAAATGAGTCCTTTGTCAGAAACACTGTAAAAATTGTTTTCCAAATTGCTATATTTCTTTTGATCTTGGTTAGAGTGGTTTTGATTGTGCAAAAGCATCTTAATTTAATGTCATTAAAATTATCCAATTTGATTTTATGAATTTCTCATTTAGGTATTATAATTTCTAATTTGATATTAAATTGTCATTTTTTGATTTGTTCTTTCTCTAACATTTTAGTTGCATATTCAATTAATGATTTCCTCTCTTTCTATTTTATTCATGTAAGCATTTAGAGATATAATATATCCCTTAAGTGTTAGCATGTTGAGTCGATATTGTTGCTGTCTTGGATAAAACCATTAACACTTTCTATGATTTGATGCTTGATCCAATCATTCTTCAAAATGAAGATATTTAGTCTTCAATTAATTTTAGGTCTAGCTCTCCATTGTCCATTTTGCCCATGATTTTTATTGCATTTTCATATGAAAAGGATGTATTCAGTATTACTGCCTTTCTGCACTTCATTATGAGGCTTTTATGCCCTAGTGCATAGTCAATTTTTGTGCAAGTGCCATGTACTGTAGGGGAAAAAAAGACATATTCCTTTTTATCCCCATGCAATTTTTTCCAAAGTTTTATCTTGTCTAAGTTTTCTAACATTGAATTTACCCCCTCCCCTTAACTTCTTTCTTGTTTATTTTTGGTTAGATTTATCTAATTCTGAGAGTCAGGGGTTGAGGTCTTCCACTGGTAGAGTTTTCCTGTCTTTACTTTCCTGTAACCCATTTAGTTTCTCCTCTAAGTATTTTGATGCTCTCCTGCTTGGCACATATATATTTAATATTGATATTGCTTCATTGACTTTGGAAGATATAGTATCCTTCTTTATCTCTTTTAATGAGATCTGTTTTTGCAGCTGCTTTGTGTGAGATAAGGATTGTTACCTCTACCTTTTTCACTTCAACTGAAACAGAATGTATCCTGCTCCAGCTTTTTAGCTTTACTCTGTATTTCTCCACTTGAATTGTGTTTCTTTTAAACAGAATATTATAGGATTCTGAATTGTAATGCACTCTGCTATCTGGTTCAGCTTTATGATAAAGTTTTTCTATTCCCATCCAATTTATAATTACAAATTCTTTATTTCCATCCATGCTATCTTCCCTCCATTTGCATTTTCCTCCTTTTTTACCTTATCCTTATTTACTAGAATTTAGCTTCTGAATACCTCATCCTTCAGTGTGTTTACCCCCCCTTTTATCAACCCCTCCCTTTTATTTATTCTTTCACTTTCCCCTTTCTTCCTTCATTTCCTTCTGTCAGTCTCTCCTTTCCTCCCTCATCCCCCCTTTCCCCTCTTAATATTTGAAAGGTAAGACAAGTTTTTAAACTCAACTAAATGTGTTAATCGTTCTTTGAGACAAATCTGGTGGTAGTAAGATTCAGGCAGTTCTCACCTCCCTCCTTCTTTCTCCCATTGTAATAGATCCTTTGCACCTCTTCATGTCATGTGATTTACCCCATTCAGTCTCCTCCTTTCTCCCATCTCTTTACTGTGACCCCTTTTTAAGGAAATACTATGTTTAAAAAATTACATCAAAGTCTTTCTGGCTAAGTATATTCCCTCTAATAGATTTACAATTTTCAAGAATTTTGCGAATCTTTCTCCTAGGTGAGGAAATAACCAGTTTTGTCTTATTAGATAGCAGCTTTTTTTTCTTTTCCCTTTTTAACCTACTCATATATCTCTAAAGTTGCCTATTTGAAGATCAATTTTCTGTTTAGCTTTAGTCTTTTCTTCAGAAAAAGTAGAAAGACTCCTATTTTGTTAAATGTCCAACATTTTCCCGGGAAGAGAAGGCTCAGTTTTACTTGATAGTGAATTCTTGGCTGCATTTCAAGCTCCCTTGCTCACCCTTGCAGTCAGATCCTGTGTAATCCTCACAGATGTTCCTTGGTATTTCAGTTGTTTAAATTTGGACACTTGCAGGATTTTTTCCTTGATTTGATAGTTCTTGTATTTGTTCACAATATACCTTGTTGCTTACATTTTGGTATCCTTTTAAGGAGGGGATCTATGTATTCATTCAATGATTATTGGACCCTCTGGTTCCAGGACATCAGGACAATTCTCCATCAATGTATCCAGTGGTATTAAGTAAAGGATTTTTTTCCCTTGAATAAGTCCTATGATTCTTAAATTGTCTCTCCTGGATACATTTTCAAGGTCTGTTGTTTTGCCAATGATGTATTTTACATTTTCTTCTATTTTTTTCTTTTCAAAAATTTGTTTAATAGATTTTTGGTGTTTCATGAAGTCATTAGTTTCCACAGATTCCAATCATTTTTTAAGGTAGAGTTTTCTTCATTTACCTGTGCATCTCCTTTTCCAATTCATCAATTCTATTTTTGAAGGAGTTGTCTTTTTTCATTTATCCAATTGTATTTTGGGGAGAATTATTTCTTTTTTGCACTTTTCCAATTGCATTTTCAAAGGATTTGTTTTCTTATTGTAAGATGTTCATTTTCTCTTGCATAATTCTGAATTTATCTTTTGTTTCTTTTTTCAATTTATCCATTTGATTTTTAAGCTCCTTTCCGATCTCTTCTAAGAAGTCTTTCTGGAATGGAGACCCATTCATATTCTCTGAAGGTTTAGTCCTCCTTGATATAGGATCCTATGGTTCAAGATAACATTCAATGGAATCCTTTATGCTGACCTTTCTTCATTTTGGGCCCTTTTCTTAGTTTCTTGTGTTGGGGGGAGGGGTTGAATCATAGACTTTGGGTGTTGAGATCCCTAGAGGCTTTATATACTTCAAGGGTTGACCTGTAAGAGATGCCAGAAACTTTCTCTGGATTGTCTGTGATGTTGATTAGTGGCCCATTCCCTAGGCCTGGGCTGGGGGTAGGGGCTGAATCTGGTCTGTCTTGGAATAATATGAGTTTGGCCCTCAGGCTATATCTAGTAAGTAGATATAGATCTACTTAATCTATATCCAGCATTGGGGGAGATCTGCTACCCCAACCTGATCCTTGGAGCAAGGTGTAAACACTTGGGGCAGGGAGAAGCAAGGAGTGGGCTCTTTGTTCTGGAGAAATGCCCCACATTCTTCCACAGTAATGGAAGGGGAGGGGATTCAGATGGAAACGCAAACCTTCATTGAAAACTGGGACTTGTGGTCTGAGTCTTCCTGTGCAGTCAAGCTGGATAGATGTCTGCCCAACTTGCTGGTGCTGACCTGCCCACCATGCACACAACAAATGTTTCTACCTCTCTTCTTAGGTTAGTCGTCCAGCCTCACCCCACTGCCCCTGCTTTGGGTCTCTGCAATCTGCCCCTGGCTCACCCATACTCCCCTTTGACAGACCTTGTTAGTAGATGTTCTTCTAATCAGTTCTTCTCTGGGTTCTATAGCTAAAAAAATCTATTAAGAGGCTTGGTTCATGTTAGTTCTGAGGGAAATCCAGGGGAGCTTAAAACAGTGCCAGACTTCTCTCTGCCATCTTGGCTAGAAATCCAAGAACTCATTCTTTAACAAGAACCACTAGTAAAACTGGAAATAGTATGGCAGAAAGTAGACAAAAAGCAACATCTCACACTCTTTACCATGACAAGATTGTAATTAGTACAGGATTTAGACTTAAAAAGTGCTACCATAACCAAGTTAGGAGGAAAAAAAATAATTTATTGGTCAGATCTAAGAACATGGGAGTTTATGACCAAAGAAGAGATAGAAAACATTATAAAATACAAAATGGATAATTTTGATTACATTAAATTAAACAATTTTTTTTTGTTCAAATAAAACCAATGGCACCAGAATTAGAAGAAATGCAGAAAGTTTGGAAGCTTTGTATGACTAGTATTTCTAATAAAGGATGCATTTATAAAATGTATAGAGAACTGAGTCAAATTTTCAAGGATGTAATTAATTCTCCAAATGATAAATAATCAAAGGATAGGATCAGGAACATCTCAGATGAAGAAATTAAAGCTATTGTTGGCCATACAACAGTGCTCTACACCATTATTGATTAAAGAAATAGAAATTAAAGCAACTCTGAGGTACCAACTCAAACCTAGCAGTCTGCCCAATATGACAGAAAAGGAAAATGATCAATGCTGGAGAGAATGTAGAAAAACTGGGACAGAGGTATTGTTGGTGGAATTGCGGAATGATTCAATCTTTCTGAAGAGCTATTTTCAAGTAAATCCAAAGGGCAATAAAACTATATACCTTTTGATACAGCAATACCATTATAAAGTCTATATCTCAGAGATGAGAAGAAAAGAGTCCTTTACAGCAGGGTTTTTTGGTAGTGCTAAAGACTTGGAAATTGAAGTGATGCCTATCAGTTGGGAAATGAGTGAACAAATCAAGATATATGAATGTGATAGAATACTATTGTTCTTTTAGAAATCATGAATGGAGAGGTTTCAGAAAATAAAGGAAAAATTTCCTTGAACTGATTCTGTGTGAAGTGAACAGAACCAGAAGAACACTGTACATTACCAGCAACTGTGTATAACAATCAACTGTGATGAACTTGCTCATCTCAGAAGTAAAATAATCAAACAATTCTAAAGAATTGTGATGGAAAATATCAGCCACATCCACAGAAGAGTCTATGTAGACCAAAACTTACTATTTTCAATTTTTTTTTTAGATTTTTGCAAGGCAATGGGGTTAAGTGGCTTGCCCAGGACCATATAGCTAGGTAATTATTAAGTGTGTGAGACTGGATTTAAACTCAGTTACTCCTGACTCCAGGGCCGGTACTCGATCCACTCCAAGCTCTCCCCCATTTTGAATTTTTTTTAATTCTGTTTTATGTTTCCTGGGTTTTTCTACCCTCTTATTTACCCCTTATTTTTGTCTGATTATTCTTTAACAACATCATTATTACGGAAATATGTTTGACATAATTAGATTGTTCTCAGACAGGACAAGGCAGGAGTAAAGGTAGCAGGGGAGAAGAATATGTAACTGAAAACCTTATTAAAATGATTATTGAAAATCATCATGGAAAAAATGAATAAATATTTTTTTTTAAATGACCTTGATGGAGTACTATTGTTACCTGGAAAGACTTGAATGAGTTGATGCTGCATGAAGTGAGAAAAATCAAGAGAATATTGGGAAAAAAATATCAATGATGTGTAATGATCAACTGAACTGCTAAATTCTTCTCAGCAATTCAGTGATCAATGCAATTCAATTTTTCAATGCAATTCTAAAAGACTTGTGATGGAAGATGTCATGCACATGCAAAAAAATTTATGTGGTTTGAAGGCAGAACAATGCATATTTTCACTTTTTTTAAACTTGTTTCATTTTTATGCTTTCTCATTTTTATCCTGTTAGTTCTGAATCTTTAGTTCTGAATATGACTATTATGGAAAACTATTCCACATGATTATGCCTATATATCAGTGTAACAGATTACTTGCAGTCATCAGGAGTTAAGGGAGTGAAACTCAAAAAATGTAAAAATGTTGAAAGATAAGAACGACCTTTGTGTATAATAGAAAAAATAAAATGATTTATTAACTCCATATGCAATTTGCAAATATTGGATTTATGCATCTCAAATATTTTATTTTTGTTATTAAATAACATAAAGTCCTTTCCATAATGTTAAGTTTTTATTTATCTGTGTGTCTCTTGATATTAGCAATGTGAGATTATGATTAATATCTTGTACATATAATCCTAGTGATCCAAATTCATCTGCAACTCTGATAACTAGACCATTCTATTTAAGATCTTATAGGATTATTACCTGATATTATGCTGATTATGTCTTTTTGATCACTAAGGAATGCTACTGAATCAAGTATCCATGATGCTGGTAATCTATTAAGCTTTTATATGCAACAAATGTAGGTGGAGTTCTTGTGTTGTGGGAAAGGCTGGGAAAATGATCAGCAGGAGATGAGACACCATTTTCCTGACTCAGTTTCCCTGACATTCCATTTACAATATCTAGCCTGGCTAAATTTAAGCCTGACTAAATGCAATTGGTCATTGACATAATCCTAACCTGGAACTAAAATCAAAATAAGAGCAACAGTTTCTCCATTGTAAACCTCTATATCCCTGTCAATTAATCAGCATGAATACAATATTAAACCTAATCTTACAGATTAATACTGAATCATATCCAAATTATTTTTTAAGATGCAGGTATAAGATTTGAGCTATTTGACTTAGATTTCTCTATATTCTAAAGAAACATATAATTAAATGTTTAGCTTTGACATGTTACTAGATATATATTCCTATGTAAATTAAGATCCTTTAATTTCTCATAGTTGTATGGAGATAATTAGGCAAATGATATAAAAATCTGTGAAACCAGGATGTGATTTGGTCATTTGTTTAATATTAAAACTATCTCGATTAGTAATACAGTCATAAGGCTTGAGCTCACTTGTTATCTTACTGATTATTGACAAAGTTAACTTAAATTGTGTTAAGGCCACTAATGTAGGATATTTTTAGCAGAGAAAAAAAATCTCTTCAAGTGAAAGGAATTATGTTCTACACTTTAGAGATCCAAAGAAAGTAACCCCAATTCAATTTATTCACATTATTTTGGACTAACATTTAAGAAGAGGAAATTTGCTCTAAATTTATCCCAAGAATGAATATTAAAAGATTTCCTCTTATAATTCAGGGAGCACAAACCCCACTCTATACCAATAGGATTTAGAGTGGATTAGGGTACCATTTTAAATAGTACCTATATAACATTAAGTCCTGTGAAATAATCCAACCATACTGGAGAGCTACGTGGAATTATGCCCTAAGAGAATAAAACTGCTCATACCATTTTATACAGCAATTACAATTCTAAGGCTCTATACAGAAGAATTAATAAAAAAATGGGAAAGGGTCCCACAGGTTCCAAAATATTCATAGAATACTCTTTTTTGTAGTGACAAAGAACTGGAAATTGAAGGAGTGCCAATCAATTGGAGAACAGTTAAACAAATTATGTACATGAATATTATTAAATATGATTGCTCACCCCATAATTTGGTGGACTAGAGAAACATGTAATGAATTATAGGGTCTGAAGCTGAGCACAGGTTTTAGAACCAAGAGAACAATGCACACTTGATTTTTAAAAATTTTATTTATTTATTTTCATCCATTTGTACGTGTATATTTCCAAGTTACAAAGTTTCCCTCCACCTTCCCTTCCCACCCACCTCCCCACAGCTGGGAGCAGTCAGAGTAGCATTTTACATACATATTTTGTTAAACCTATTTACAAATTCATAATTTTGGCATGAAGATTTAGAATTACTGGAAAGAGATACATGAGAGATTATTTTTATAAAGTGTTCATCAGATTCTGCAGGGGTGGTTTTTTTTTTCTTTGTGTTTTGTTTTGTTTTGTTTGTCTTACTCTGGTTGAAGAAAATATAGACAATAATCTGTCAAATACAGTTGTCCTGGCTCTCTAGACGGCCAAGAAGGGTTGTTTCCTTCAAGGCTGTTCATCTCATGATGTTGATGTGTAAATTGTTCTCTTGGCTCTATTCCCTTTGATCAGCATTAGATACCGTACGTCATTCCATGCTCCTCTAAAGTCCAACCATTTAATGTTTCTTATAGAACAAAAATATTCTATAACATTCATGTATCATAAATTGTTTAGCCATTCCCCAATTGATGGGCATCCCATCAATTTCCAATTCTTTGCCTCTATAAAAAGAGTTGTTATGAATATTTTGGAACACGAGGAATTTTTTTCTAATTTTCAAAATTTCTTCTGAATATAGTCCTAGAATTGGAGTTGGTAGATTAAAGGGTATGAATAGTTTTATTGCTCTTTGAGCATAGTTCCATATTGTTCTCCAAAAATGCTGGATCTGTTCACAACTCCACCAGCAATTCATCAATGTCCCAATCCTCCCATAAATCTCTCCAACATAGGTCATCTTCCTTTTTTTCTCATCTGCACTAATCTAGTGGGTATGAGATGATACTTCACTGTTGTTTTAATTTGCATTTCTCTAATCAATATTGATTTGGAGCATTTTTTCTTATGCTTATATATAGCTTTAATTTCTTCATTTGAAAACTGTCTGCTCATGTCATTTGATCATTTATCAATTGGGGCATCACTTGTGACCTTATAAATTTGAAGCAATTTCTATATATATTTTAGACATGAGACCTTTATCAGAATTCCTTTTTTTGTGAAGATTGTTTTGCAGCTTTCTGCTTTTCTTCTAATTTTGGCAGCATTGATTTTATTAGTGCAAAAACTTGGTGATTAAATAAAGTCAAATCATTCAATTTGCAATTTAAAATGTGCTCTAATTTTTGTTTGGTCAAAAATTTATCCCTTTTCCATAGATAAGATAGAATATTTTTTTTGTCTGCTAATTTATCTATAGTATTTCTCCTTAAGTCTAAATCCTTTACCCATTTTGATCTTATTTTGGTATAGGTGTGAGATGTGGTTCTATTCTTAGTTTTTGCCAGACTATTTTCCTGTTTTTCCAACAATTTTTGTCAAATAGTGAGTTCTTATCCCAGAGGCTGATGTCTTTGTGTTTGTCAAATAGGAAATTGCTGTTGTCATTTACTGTTTTCTTTTGAACAGATCTTAATACACTGCCCCATTACTCTATTTCTTAAGCAGGACCTGGCAGTTTGGATAACTGCTGCTTTACAGTTTAGTTTTAGATCTAGTATATTTAGGCCACCTTCCTCTACATTTTTTGTCAATTTCCTTGCTAGTCTCGCCCTTTTGATACTCCAGAAGAATTTTATTATTTTTCTAAGTCATTAAAGAATTTATGAGGTAGTTTTATTGGTTTGCACTGAATAAGTAATTTAATTTGCATAGAAT